>NW_026902224.1:0-9842 GCF_033783945.1 Neopsephotus bourkii
CACGGGTGTTTCTGACAGAAAAGGAGTGTCCTCAAGCCCTTTCTTTTGAAACTAAAGCTTAATGAAAGTGTAGGCACACTCCTGTCATGACGGCAGACGGTTGTAATTCTTGGCAGGCTGTGACATTGGCCATCCTCCTGAATTAGTGCAGGGCATGAAGAATTTAGCACGGTTCTAATTGTTATCAGATGCAAACAAGCAGCATCGGTATGTGGGCATGTGGCAGGACAAAACAAGCACAGGCGTCTGTCAGTGCAGTGCCCTGCCGCACTACCCAGCACAGAGAGGGGAGGGCTCTTCCCCATGCACTTTGTTCCCGTGCTGGCGAGAAGGTCTCTGATTTAATTTAGTGTAGGCTTTGTCAGATGCTCTTTATTTGCCATACAGGAACTCAGCTGCTGCAAAATCAAGGCAGCTGCTGACGGAGAATGCTCCCTGTCAGTCACAGCCAAGGAAAAGGGATTCCCATGTCAATCCTGAGGGCCATGGGAAGGAGCAGGAGAGGCCCGGTAGAAGGATAGGCCTCCTTCCCACCAGACCCCACTTCCAGAAAACACTGATTGTGTGGTGGGGGTCAGAAGCATTTCTCTCCTCCTGGACACCCCTCAGTGTCTTGCTGGCTGCGGAAGGTGACTAGGAGCCACTTGCAGGGTGTGGGAAGCTGCCACAGCAGAAGTTTGGCAATGAGCACGTGTCCCACAGAGCCTCAGTGCTCTCTGAAACCAGGAGATACAGCCCCTACCTACTGGGGTGGTATTGGGAGCAGGGTACCGAGCCGCACCAGCCTCTGTGCACGATGCCATTCACGGGCATGCTTCTGGGCAGGGGGAGAGAAACTTGAGCAAGCCTTACACCCAAGTCCAGCCCAGAATGGTGAGAGGGGTTTCCTCCAGTCTGCAGTCTGACTTGGAGGATGATCCCCCAAGGTGGGAGGTGTTTGCTCCTTATTTTCCAAAAAACAGCTGGGATTTCTTCCATCCATGGCAGGGCTTTCTTCTTTCATCTCAACTATGAGAGGATGGAGTCATATATTCCCTTATAACTAACCACATAGCAGCAAAAGGACTGTTGTTTCATGTCCAGTACTCCTACAGAGACTGGGGTAATCTATCCTCAAACTGCCTGCCGAAGTCTAATTAAACCCATTATATGGCTAAAATGAGAAGCTTTAGCTTTCTGCTCCTCTGCTCTTCCTCTAAGGATTTCCCAAGGATGGGGGATGCTGTCCTATGCGGGGAGCAGGGGGGTAGGGAAATATTCTCCTACTAGTCCAGATGGCACTGATATCAAATTGTTCCCAAAGCCAATCCATTTACTAAAGCAAGCAAAGACCTGCCTTTAAAACAAGGCAGATTTAAAACACCTGGTTAAAATCAGGATCCTCTTCAAGCAGGGAAACTCATTTTACCACCTAGTCACTGAACCCCATGCAGTTTTCAGGAACTCTTCTCAGTTTATTTTAAACTTCACTTTTCTGGAAAACTCCAGTTGTTAACTTTATTATATGTGTGACATTTCACTATCTCCTCTTTCCAGGTTATTTATGAGTACACTGAAGCAGTACAGAATTTCTGCTCCCTTCCCATGCTAAATTGGTGTTTGTACCCTTTTTTCCCACATCTTTTTATTGGGAGTTTGCAGGAAGATTAATCCTCCCTACTCCATGACAGTTTAGTTTTCTTAAGAATCTTTAGTGAGGGATGGTCTAGAAAAGCTTTTAGAAAATCTGATGCACTTTATCAGCCCAAATCTCCTGTATTAGCACTGCTGTTTCCTCCATCAGACAACTCTTCTCTTGGCTTTGAGACTCCTCCCCAAGACACCAGATTTACTCATCTCTGCTAATTCAGGTTGGTCCCCCAGTTTTCTACCGCCTTGCTTGTTCTGGAAATCCATCTTTCTGGTCTGTAACTCCCACAGTCACTCCCAAAAGCCTGTTGTGAAAATCTGTCACCTTCCAATCTCCTGACACAGCCCTGTGGAGAAGGGCTTGGGGGTTTTGGTCGATGAGAGAATGAACATGAGCAGGCAGTGTGCACTTGCAGCCCAGAAAGCCTACCGTATCCTGGGCTGCATCAAAAGGAGCGTGACCAGCAGGTCGAAGGAGGTGATCCTGCCCCTCTGCTCTCATGAGACCTCACCTGGAGTACTGTGTGCAGTTCTGGTGTCCTCAACATAAAAAGGACATGGAACTGTTGGAACAAGTCCAGAGGAGGCCACGAGGATGATCAGGGGACTCGAGCACCTCCTGTATGAAGATAGGCTTAGAAAGCTGGGGCTGTTCAGCTTGGAGAAGAGAAGGCTGCATGGAGACCTTGTAGCTGCCTTCCAGTATCTGAAGGGGGCCTACAGGGATGCTGGGGAAGGACTCTTCATTAGGGACTGTAGTGACAGGACAAGGGGTAATGTGTTAAAACTTAAAGAGGGGAAGTTTAGATGGGATATAAGGAAGAAATTCCTTACTGTAAGGGTGGTGAAGCACTGGAATGGGTTGCCCAGAGAAGTTGTGAATATTCCATACCTCATGTTGTTCAAGGCCAGGATCGACAGAGCCTTGGGTGACATTGTTTAGTTTGAGGTGTCCATACCCATGGTAGGGGGGTTGAAACTAGGTGATCTTAAGGTCCTTTCCAACCCTAAGTATTCTATGATTCTATGACACAAAGGAAGTTCAGCTGTTTCATATCTGAGCTCTTCTAAAACTCTTGAAGGAGTACTGTCACCTCTGGTGATCTGCTGCTCTAGCCTATGAACCCTCCTGATCTCCTTCATAGTGAACAGCAGTGCAGAGAATGAATTTAGTTTTGCTGCTGTGTCCTTATCTTTCTTAATTCCTCCCTTTTATGCCTTGATCATCCATTAGCTGCACTAGGTGACTGACAGGCTTCCTGCCTTTGTGTTTGAGATGTTTTTATTAGCTCTCACAACTCTACTAATTGTTCTTTGGGACCTATTTTGGCTTGCCTTATCATGAATTTGCATTGAACTTGCTAGATATATGTCCTTTTCTGTTTTCATTGTTTAGAAACAACTTCCATTTTTCTGAAAGTGTATTTTTGATTTTGGATAACTTCCTTTTTCTGCTGTTTTGTTTAAACCAGGCTTTAGATCTCTGCTGGTTTAGCCTTTCACCTGTTGTGTTTCACACACGTCAGTGTTCTGTAGTCATGGTGCTGTGTACCACTTGCTTTCAGGCTAAAGCTCCTAAGTCAGGATCGGAAGGAGGCATCATTATCTGATTTGCAGACTGGCAGGTTGCAGTCTCAGCTACAGAGTGACCCATCACAACACAACCATCAGCTGGCAGGGTTTCTGACTTGAACCCACACTGTGTGCTTTTTCTGCCTGACAGATGCTGTCCAAAACCAAGGCTGATATTCAAGTGATCAAACAAGACTCTTATCAAATATGAAAATAGTAAAATACCTTCAATTGTAGAAGGAGATAGGGACTAACAAACTGGGGAGAAGCAAACAGTATTTCACTAGCCTTCTGTAATTCCTGTTCATAAATTCCTGACAGCTGCAGAGGTGTGAATGCAACAGGAACCACCATCAGAAGGGATGAGTTCCTATCCTGGAGACCTCCTGACACTGGGTGCATCACACCTCATGTTCAACCACCCATCTGGATGCCAAGCTGCACACTGAAAGTAATGCTTTTCTTTGGGATGACTTTTCATGAATCCCCCTGTTTCTCTTAACTCTTCAGTGTATTTGTTTTCCTTCTTATGCATCTATTCTGCTGCCTGTTAAGTGAGAAACAGTACTGGGCTGTGGAGATCAAAACAGAAAAACAAGACTACAGAAATTCCATCATTGCTGATGGATGAGTCAGAGTCCATGGTACAATCAAATTCATAGGGTTTCAATTGGCAAAGCCACCTAAATGAAGCTGATACAGTCTTTTCTATATTGAGTAAGGAAGCTGAAAAGTTCAACTCTCTGTTTTGTAGAACTCAAAATGCACCTCTCATGTAAAAACAATGTGGGTCAGCTTTCAGTTGCAGGAGAGGTAGAATGATTGGGAATGTTGACTGAGTTGGAGCTGAACACACATGATTTCCCAACAAAAAGAGGGATGTTGACCTGCATGAGAGAGTCCAGAGGAGGGCATGGAGGTGCTGGAAGGGCTGGAGCAGCTCTGCTCTGAGACAGGCTGAGAGAACTGGGCTGGTTCAGCCTGAAGAAGAGAAGACTCCTGAAGAGGAGACCTTAGAGCAGCTCCAGTACCTAAAGGGGCTGCAGGAAACCTGGAGAGGGGCTTGGGACAAGGGCCTGTAGGGACAGGCCAAGGGGAATGGCTTGAACCTGCCAGAGGCAGAGGCTCTTCCCTGCGAGGGTGCTGAGGCGCTGGCACAGGGTGCCCAGAGAAGCTTTGGCTGCCCCATCCCTGGCAGTGTTCAAGGCCAGGTTGGACAGGTCTTGGAGCAACCTGGTCTCGTGAAAAGTATCCCTGCCCATGGCAGAGGGTTGGAACTGGATGAGCTTTAAGGTCCCTTCAAACCCAAACCAGTCTCTAATTCTATGCTATTAACAACTCCATGATATAAAACTTCTGGTTCTTTTGGTGCATTATTTCAAATTCTTCAAGATTCTTCATATACTTTATGATCTGTCATTTGCAGGCATTGATCTGTAGAGTTTGTACAAACTTCTCCCAGTCTGAATAGGAACCGTCTCCCCTATCCCACTCACTGGTGCTGAATCTTGCGTCATCATCTCTACATTTCCATACTGAGGTAGGGAGATCTTCTACAACCTCATTTTCTTCAGCCTCGTAGGGGTGGGGGTTTTGTTGGTAGCCCTCCTGGGACGTGTAATGTAAATAACATGGATTAAGAGATGTGATTACATGTAATACAACCATGCCATTCTCAGGCAGAGAAGAGGGGCCTTTGTGTCATTTATCCTTTGCCATTCTGGTGAGCAGCAGTGTTTGCTTGCTCTTTCTTCTAATGCCTGTATGGTTGTTTTATAAATGCCATCTGCATTAAGTATTTCTTAACACCTGACTTGCTGGTCAGTAATGTTGGCTCATCTTGTTTTCAGTGCAGTAAGATGAATGAAAAGGTGTTCTTTTGAACAAGACTATTCTTATAGTCCTTTTATTTTTAACTAGATGTCTTCAAGCTGATACCTTGTCAGACTATAGCTCTCTGTGGTCTGGTGAGGAACTATCAGGGCTCTGTTATTTTTGTGTGTTGACCCTAGCTATTAGTATCTGTCATTAAAGAACAGGCCAAATGATGGAGCCTTTGTCTCCATCTCTTAGCAGAAGAACTGTCCCTTGAATGTCTGTCATAGTCAAATAGGTGTAAGAAAAGGAAATAGGAAACTCCTGACCTGTTGCATTTTGTGTGTGGATTGTTGAAAGTAAATAATATTCAGATGGTCTGTTTCAATTCTTAAATATTCAGTTTCTCAAAACTATGGTAAATTATGTGCTGGCACAAAAAACATCTTCCTGAACTCAGGAAAAAATCCCTACTGATCTCTCCACCATTAGACTTGGCACTGAAAAAGCACCTATTGTCCAAATAATTCTTTTCATTCAGAATTATTTTTTATGTAACTAGAATTCACTGAGTCACAGTGAAGTACCTAGTTTTAATTTATGTGTATATCTTGAGTTATTATAAAGTCATTCATAATATCTGGGATACTCCTAATATCAAACTAACCTTGTGTAATATTGATAGCAATAGAAAGATTAATGGTAGACTTCAAAAAAACCTCATCAGTATCTTTTCCAGATGAAAACCTGAGAAATATAGGTTTGGTGCTGGATTTTATCCTGTGTTTACTCTGGAGGTTTGTTTAATCCTTTAAGGAAGCTTTCTCTCTTGCTTTCTCCATAGGTTTTTATCTGAAGTATTTTGTTTACAACATGAGTGCACACTTCGATTTCTTAAGAATCATCAGGCTTATAAATTTAATTGAAACCTTGTGAAGTTCTGTGACAGGCAGAGACATGCATTCTCTTTGTGCTGTTAATATCCTGGAGGATCCTCAGTAAAGCATCTACATTTCCCATTTAGTAAGGAAACTTTTCAGGCCTTAGAACCATTTGGAGGTGTGTGTGTGCATGATGTTCTTCAGATGTTGTAAACTAAAGATTTGGGTGAGGAATATTAGCACTGAAACCCCTCCCCAAGGTCAATATTCTCGACTTTGATCTGAAAATGGGAAGGAAAAAATGGGTGGAACATAGAACAGAAAAGCAAGCAGAAGATAAGAGAAAGGAAGATGAAGTAGACTGAAATGAAAAAAATTTGAATCTATCTGTTTAGTATTTTCATTGACTAGGTAATGGTTGGATTTGATGATCTTAAAGGTCTTTTCCAACCTAGTTGATTCTATGTTTCTATGACTGTGGCAACAAGATTAGTAATATGCCGAGGGAATCCTCCAACCTCCCAACTTCATCAGACTGAGCATAGCATGGGAAAATGGTGCCACAAGAAAGTGAAACAAACCCAAACCAAACCTGGTATATGGGTGAAACACAATAAGGATGGCCAGTGAACATGTCTGGGAATTTTCTGGGTGATTGGCTTGAGTATCAGTGAATCTAAACTTCAGGATTAGTTCTATTGAAGAGACAAGAAACAAAAAAAAAAAGGTACAAGAAACTGCTAAGACAATAGACAGTTATGTGATTAAAATCCCAAATATAGAAGGAGCTATAGGCATTAAGCGATATACTGTTGAATGGAGATATATGTATATACTTATGACCAAGAGATTTTTTTTACAGGATTCTGTATAATAACATCCAGGATGTTTTATTTGTTGATTCTTAAAGAAAGACCAAACCCACATGCTCAGCAAAAATTCTTCAGCAATGCTGACTGCCTCATTTCCCTCACATTTTACTCTATTTCAAGAGCTTCCAACATGAAACAAAGGAAGAAAAAGCAGGGACTTAGTACAGTCTTGTTTATTCTTACTGCAGGATACATTTCATGTCAAATCCCATTCTCTCCATCTTGTCACACAAGGCTCTCTCTGCTTTTATTTCATAATGCTGTTATGGGCCAGATGTTACATATCTTCTTTTCCTGTGTAAAGACTGTCAGCTAGTCTGATGCATCTACAAAGATGGTCTGAATTCCATTTTAAAATTTCACTAAATTACATTCAGAGGTCCTTTCCAGTTCAGATTGTTCTATGATTCAAATTACCCTCCAAGGCAAGCCAGTTCGCCTTTAAAACAGAGACTCATGTGGCAGCCAGACATGGTGTCCTGGCAAGTTTTATCTCCAGCTAACACTGGTGAAGATGATTCCTGGAAATTAGGCAATGAAGCTGGATTTCTCCCCCAGGTTTCCCATCCTGTTGATCTCCATTAAGCTTTATTTGGATAACCAAGTTCTGCAAATCATAATCTGGCAGCAGTTGTTCTGATGAGTAACACTGTGCCTGAGGTGTTTGATGAGCTGATGGAGGAGCCAGTGAATCTGGGTGGGATTATCACATGTGCCAGGTATAGGAGGCTGTTTGAGCAGTGTCATCAGTTAGCAATGGCGAAGTGTGCCTCTCTCCTAGTTTCTTCCAGTTTAGTTGTAGGACTTGGGTCCTACTAACCATTATTGCATATATCCCACCCTAACTTGTCTATATGCTAATTCCTGAATTTCGAATTGGCTTTTTCTTACTGTTGCATCTTACTTTCCTGATTAAGATCTAGCTCCTCACCTTTGCATGCCTTGACCACAGTGCCTTGCCACTTGCTCATGAGTCTATTCTGATGGTAACACTTGCATATGGCTACTGACAAGCTCACAAATTCCTCGTCTCTCTGACAGAGTAGCTAGGTTAAAAATATAACAGCAGTTTTCTTACTTTGCTTTACCACTGATGGAATTTTTTTCAACTCTTATATCTCTTTTTTTCCTTTTTTTTTAATTGTTTTTTTTTTTTCTTTTTCCTGAAGCTTTACTAAATATAGAGACTTGACTGGATCAATGACAATTTAAGTAGGGCATAAGAAGCAGCTCATTAATTTCCACAGGAAATGCATTATTTTTTTTTTTACCATTAGCTTTGCTAAATGCTTTAAAAAATGGTATCTGCAAGATATATTTTCAATATATGGTTGAGAATCAGGGGATTACAGTAACTTATCTTCAAACGAAAATCTTGCAAACCGAAGATCCAGCTCACCAACATTCAACACAAACCCCTTATTTCAGTGGAAAACTGGCTTCCCAGATAGTTAAAATTCTGCTTCTATATTTGATGGGTTGAAGTGCAATTAGTATGGGGTGGCAGAAGCTGCATTCAGTCATAGTATGCATTCTGAAACCATCTCCAAGTATCATGTAAATGCCTGTTTCTGTTAATGTCATTACTTATTGAAAGTCTTGCAAAGTTGTCTTTTAAAGAGACATGAGGAAGCAGCAGCCTGAAGAGTCTGCTGTGATTATCTTGGGATATTTCTATAGTTTCAACTCATCTATCCCCAAACTCAGCCTTCAGACAGATTCAGAAATATTTTTCTTTTTTCATTTCATAAGGGCAAAGATTCTAAATTTAAAACCTTATACAATCAAAAACAAAACAAAAGATTAATATTTTGAATAATAATAATTGAATTGTTTAAGAGACATTCAGACAATGCCCTTAACAATACGCTTCAAGTTTTGGTGAGCCATGAATTGATCTGGTAGTTGGACTAGATGATTGTTATAGATCCCTTCCAAATCAAATAGTTTATTTTATTCTACTCTTTAAATCTTGTTCCCGCCTGTTTAGCACTGACTTCTAGCAATGTAACCTATATAAAAAAAGCAGGTGTTTACTGACCTACTGTGTGTGTGTGCTGGGACAAGGGGCAAAAATTCTAGTCCTTAGAAAGACCTCATGTAAAGTCACGTCTGTGACTAATATGATGCCATGCAATCTTTTCTCTATCCTAAAAGGAGGCAGAAAGTGGTAGCCACTGTTTATCAGTTGGTTTTCAATAAAGGAAATAGTTCCCTGCTTTCCATAAAGTGCTACTTTAACCTAGTATCAATACTTTTTGGAAAAGCAGAACAAAGTTTACACCAGGGCATGCAAAAGTCCCCTGTGATGTCTGCAGTGATGGTTAAAAGAAGAATAGCGAATAAAACATTTTTAGCTAGTTGAGTAAATCATTCAGAAGTCTGGCTAAATAAAGCAGCAAACATGACACACAACTTCAATGGAATGATACATTCCACTGAATTCACAGCATTTTGCCTCCACTTTGCACTCTCTTCTAAACAAATAGATTATAGATTTGATCAAAACAGAAAATTTTATGTGCTTTTTTGTTTACACCTCAGATGTGGAGTCATTATAATGGGACAAAACTCTCATGGGAGGTCCATGGAGTGCAGAACAAATGAGAAACCTGGGGGCTGTGTACAGAAGGGTAGACTTTCCAAAGATGATAAAGCAGACCCCCTCCATGTATGAGTAATGCACTCAGAGTTCTATACACTCTGAAATACAAGGATATTCAAGCTTTCAGAGAATGAAACATATTCAATGTCCCCAGGTATGTTATAGGAGAGAAATTAAAATTTAACAGGAATGGATCAAGTTGACGTGGACAAGGCTGGTGGTGATCTAGCCTTGACTAAGTGCCACTGGGGTCCCTTCAACCACCTGTACACTCACTAATCATTCTGCACAAAGAATAAGCATGTTTCTGTGCAGAAAGATTAGAGAGAAGAAAATGATGTAGTCCTGTTTAAATAATAATTTCAGTCCCCTCTTATTACATACAATCACAGCCCTTTCATAAGCTGATCAAACTTTATCCTTAAAGTACTTACACTTTCCCCTGAAACTACTACTTTTATCAATGTG
>NW_026902225.1:0-1268 GCF_033783945.1 Neopsephotus bourkii
ATTGGAGCTAGCCCAGCGAGAGCTGCAGCCGGCACGCTACAGCGACCGCGAGCTTCTACCGAGATTAGGAAAATCAGAGGGGATAGTGCAGAGTCATCGCGATTCCCGACATTTCCCGACGTTTCCTGATTCCCGAAGTCCCAGCAGCCCTTGCGAGAGAGCAGCTGACGTGGCGGGGGCCGTTCCCATGGTGATGGCGACCACCCCCCTGCCCCTTGACTTGAAAGAGCCTTTGAGAGGGCAGCGACACGTCGCTGCCCACCAGGCCCAGGGAAGAACAGGGAGGTCGTCGTGCTGACCAATATGGTCGTCTCCAGAAAGAGAGCTAGCAGTAAGAGGGCTGTAGCAACTCAGACAGAGACCCTGGCCCTAACCGTGGCTCTTCGGGTCTCTGGATGCAGGGAGTGCCAGAGCCTGCTACTGCCGGGGGAGGGAGGACAGCATTCCACCTGTGGGAGGTGTGAGCAGGTAGAAGATCTGCTTAGCTTGGTGGCTGAACTTAAGGAGGAGGTTGAGACGCTGAGGAGCATCAGGGAGTGTGAAAGGGAGATGGACTGGTGGAGTAACTCCCTGGCTGGCCAGTTGGAACGGCTCCAGGGAGATACCCCCCAAAAGGGGATGGACCCCTGCCCTCTCAGACAGAGGGGGGTGGCCCGAGACAGCCCCTGCCCTGTAGCTGTCGCCCAGAGGTGGGCAACCCTCCTCCCTTCCTGCACCGCTTCCCCAGGTGTCCCTCCGTAATAGGTTTGAGGCCCTGGATCTTGAAGGAGAGGTAGGTGAGGATGTGGTGCAAGGCGCACCTACAAGTCCACATAGGAAAAAGCGGTCGACTTCACACCTCAAGACTGCCTCTGGTAAGAAAGAAAGAAGGGTCATTGTAGTAGGTGATTCCATTCTGAAAGGAACAGAGGGCCCGATATGCAGAGTTGACCCTCATCATAGGGAAGTGTGTAGTCTGCCTGGAGCCCGGATCTGGGATATCACCAGAGCGCTCCCCAACCTGGTGCACCCGACAGACTACTACCCGCTGCTGGTCTTCCAGACAGGTGAGGGGGAAGCTGCTTCCCGCAGTCTGAGGGGGATGAAGAAAGACTACAGGGCCTTGGGGCGGATGGTGAGAGACTCTGGGGCTCAAGTGATCTTCTCCTCACTCCTTCCATCTTCTATTGATGATGTGGGACTGAATGGGAAAATTCAGTCCATAAACAATTGGCTTTGAGGCTGGTGCTGCAGGCAGGGCTTAGGATTCTTTGATAACGGCTGGTTTT
>NW_026902226.1:0-12698 GCF_033783945.1 Neopsephotus bourkii
GTTCCTCTTTTCCCTGAAGATCTCTCCTCCAGCATGCTCCTGGCTCTGTTGCAAAACATTTTTCAGAGTCATTTAACCTATTTCCTTGGAATCTGAGCTCCCAGGTAGCAGCCCCAGACTCCTCCAGGGAAGGTACCTGAGTCAAGTTTTCTCTCTTCAAAGAGGACCTCTTCCCCTGGGATTCACCCAAGACTCCTCCAAGGCATCTCCCAGAGCCTTCTGAGATCTTCTTTAACAACCCGAGATGCTGGGTAGCAGCCCCAGACTTCTCCAGGGAAGGTACCCAGGATGTGTTTCCTCTTTTGCTGAAAGATCTCTCCTCCAGGATGCTCCTGGCTCTGTTACAAAGCAATTCCCAGAGTCCTTTAGCCCATTCTTTAGGAATTGGAGATCATAGGTAGCATCCGCACACTCCTCCAGGGCAGGTACTTGGGATGTGCTTCCTTTTGTCACTCAAGATCTCTCTTCCAGGATACTACAGGCTCTCCAGCACAGTATTTCCTGGAATGCCTCACCCTGTTCTTTGGGAATGGGAGATCCCAGGTAGCAGCCCCAGACTCCTCCAGGGAAGGTACCTGAGTCAAGTTTTCTCTCTTCAAAGAGGACCTCTTCCCCTGGGATTCACCCAAGACTCCTCCAAGGCATCTCCCAGAGCCTCCTGAGATCTTCTTTAAGAACCCTTGATGCGGGGTAGCAGCCCCAGACTTCTCCAGGGAAGGTACCCAGGATGTGTTTCCTCTTTTGCTTAAAGATCTCTCCTTCAGGATGCCCCTAGCTCTATTACAAAGCACTTCCCTTAGCCATTTAGCCTATTCTTTACCAACCTGAGCTCCCAGGTAGCAGCCCCAGACTCCTCCAGGGAAGGTACCTGAGTCAAGTTTTCTCTCTTCAAAGAGGACCTCTTCCCCTGGGATTCACCCAAGACTCCTCCAAGGCATCTCCCGGAGCCTTCTGAGATCTTCTTTAACAACTCGAGATGCTGGGTAGCAGCCCCAGACTCCTCCAGGGAAGGTACCCAGGATGTGTTTCCTCTTTTGCTGAAAGATCTCTCTTCCAGGATGCTCCTGGCTCTGTTACAAAGCAATTCCCAGAGTCCTTTAGGCCATTCTTTAGGAACTGGAGATGGTAGGTAGCATCCGCACACTCCTCCAGGCCAGGTACTTGGGATGTGCTTCCTTTTGTCACTCAAGATCTCTCTTCCAGGATACTACAGGCTGTGCAGCATAGTGTTTCCTGGAATGTCTCACCCTGTTCTTTGGGAATGGGAGATCCCAGGTAGCAGCCCCAGACTCCTCCAGGGAAGGTACCAGAGATGGTTCCTCTTTTGCTGAAAGATCTCTCCTGCAGGATGCTCCTGGCTCTTTTACAAAGGAATTCCAAGGCTCATGTAGCCTATATTTTAACAAAGTCAGGTCCCAGGTAGCAGCCGCACAGTCCTCCAGGGCAGGTACTTGGGATGTGCTTCCTTTTGTCACTCAAGATCTCTCTTCCAGGATACTACAGGCTCTCCAGCACAGTATTTCCTGGAATGCCTCGCCCTGTTCTTTAGGAATGGGAGATCCCAGGTAGCAGCCCCAGACTCCTCCAGGGAAGGTACCAGAGATGTGTTCCTCTTTTCCCTGAAGATCTCTCCTCCAGCATGCTCCTGGCTCTGTTGCAAAACATTTTTCAGAGTCATTTAGCCTATTTCTTTGGAATCTGAGCTCCCAGGTAGCAGCCCCAGACTCCTCCAGGGAAGGTACCTGAGTCAAGTTTTCTCTCTTCAAAGAGGACCTCTTCCCCTGGGATTCACCCAAGACTCCTCCAAGGCATCTCCCAGAGCCTTCTGAGATCTTCTTTAACAACCCGAGATGCTGGGTAGCAGCCCCAGACTTCTCCAGGGAAGGTACCCAGGATGTGTTTCCTCTTTTGCTGAAAGATCTCTCTTCCAGGATGCTCCTGGCTCTGTTACAAAGCAATTCCCAGAGTCCTTTAGCCCATTCTTTAGGAATTGGAGATCATAGGTAGCATCCGCACACTCCTCCAGGGCAGGTACTTGGGATGTGCTTCCTTTTGTCACTCAAGATCTCTCTTCCAGGATACTACAGGCTCTCCAGCACAGTATTTCCTGGAATGCCTCACCCTGTTCTTTAGGAATGGGAGATCCCAGGTAGCAGCCCCAGACTCCTCCAGGGAAGGTACCAGAGATGTTTCCTCTTTTTGCTGAAAGATCTCTCCTCCAGGGTGCTCCTGGCTCTTGTGCTTAGGATTTCCTGGAATCATTCAGCATATTCAAGCATCTGAGAGCCCGGGTATCAGCCCCACAGTCCTCAAGGGAAAGTACTTGAGATGCGCTTCATCTTTTGGTTGAAGATCTCTCCTCCAGGACGCTCCTGCCTCTCCAGCACAGTATTTCCTGGAATCAGTCAGCCTCTTCTTTAGGAATGGGAGATCCCAGGTAGCAGCCCCAGACTCCTCCAGGGAAGGTACCAGAGATCTATTTCCTCTTTTGCTGAAAGATCTCTCCTGCAGGATGCTCCTGGCTCTGTTACAAAGGAATTCCCAGGCTCATGTAGCCTATATTTTAACAAAGTCAGGTCCCAGGTAGCATCCGCACACTCCTCCAGGGCAGGTACTTGGGATGTGCTTCCTTTTGTCACTCAAGATCTCTCTTCCAGGATACTACAGGCTCTCCAGCACAGCATTTCCTGGAATGCCTCGCCCTGTTCTTTAGGAATGGGAGATCCCAGGTAGCAGCCCCAGACTCCTCCAGGGAAGGTACCTGAGTCAAGTTTTCTCTCTTCAAAGAGGACCTCTTCCCCTGGGATTCACCCAAGACTCCTCCAAGGCATCTCCCAGAGCCTTCTGAGATCTTCTTTAACAACCCGAGATGCTGGGTAGCAGCCCCAGACTTCTCCAGGGAAGGTACCCAGGATGTGTTTCCTCTTTTGCTGAAAGATCTCTCTTCCAGGATGCTCCTGGCTCTGTTACAAAGCAATTCCCAGAGTCCTTTAGCCCATTCTTTAGGAATTGGAGATCATAGGTAGCATCCGCACACTCCTCCAGGGCAGGTACTTGGGATGTGCTTCCTTTTGTCACTCAAGATCTCTCTTCCAGGATACTACAGGCTCTCCAGCACAGTATTTCCTGGAATGCCTCACCCTGTTCTTTACGAATGGCAGATCCCAGGTAGCAGCCCCAGACTCCTCCAGGGAAGGTACCAGAGATGTTTCCTCTTTTTGCTGAAAGATCTCTCCTCCAGGGTGCTCCTGGCTCTTGTGCTTAGGATTTCCTGGAATCATTCAGCATATTCAAGAATATGAGAGCCCGGGTATCAGCCCCACAGTCCTCAAGGGAAAGTACTTGAGATGCGCTTCATCTTTTGGTTGAAGATCTCTCCTCCAGGACGCTCCTGCCTCTCCAGCACAGTATTTCCTGGAATCATTCAGCCTCTTCTTTAGGAATGGGAGATCCCAGGTAGCAGCCCCAGACTCCTCCAGGGAAGGTACCAGAGATCTATTTCCTCTTTTGCTGAAAGATCTCTCCTCCAGGATGCTCCTGGACCTGTTCCATAGCATTTCTCGGAGTCAGTTAGACTATTCCTTCGGAACTGAGATCCCGGATGGCAACCCCAGACTCCTCTGGGGAAGATACCCGATATACTTTTCCTCTTTTGGAGGCAGCTCCCTTATCAGGGATTCGCCCAGGCTCCTCCAAGGCATATTCCAGAGTATACTCGGAGCTTCTTTACCAACCTGAGCTCCCAGGTAGCAGCCCCAGACTTCTCCAGGGAAGGTACCAGAGATCTATTTCCTCTTTTGCTGAAAGATCTCTCCTCCAGGATGCTCCTGGCTCTGTTACAAAGCAATTCCCAGAGTCCTTTAGGCCATTCTTTAGGAATTGGAGATCATAGGTAGCATCCGCACAGTCCTCCAGGGCAGGTACTTGGGATGTGCTTCCTTTTGTCACTCAAGATCTCTCTTCCAGGATACTACAGGCTCTCCAGCACAGTATTTCCTGGAATGCCTCACCCTGTTCTTTTGGAATGGGAGATCCCAGGTAGCAGCCCCAGACTCCTCCAGGGAAGGTACCAGGATGTGTTTCCTCTTTTGCTGAAAGATCTCTCCTCCAGGATGCTCCTGGCTCTGTTACAAAGGAATTCCAAGGCTCATGTAGCCTATATTTTAACAAAGTCAGGTCCCAGGTAGCAGCCGCACAGTCCTCCAGGGCAGGTACTTGGGATGTGCTTCCTTTTGTCACTCAAGATCTCTCTTCCAGGATACTACAGGCTCTCCAGCACAGTATTTCCTGGAATGCCTCGCCCTGTTCTTTAGGAATGGGAGATCCCAGGTAGCAGCCCCAGACTCCTCCAGGGAAGATACCCGAGATGTGGTTCCCCTTTTCTGAAGATCTCTCCTCCAGCATGCTCCTGGCTCTGTTGCAAAACATTTTTCAGAGTCATTTATCCTATTTCTTTGGAATCTGAGCTCCCAGGTAGCAGCCCCAGACTCCTCCAGGGAAGGTACCTGAGTCAAGTTTTCTCTCTTCAAAGAGGACCTCTTCCCCTGGGATTCACCCAAGACTCCTCCAAGGCATCTCCCAGAGCCTTCTGAGATCTTCTTTAACAACCCGAGATGCTGGGTAGCAGCCCCAGACTTCTCCAGGGAAGGTACCCAGGATGTGTTTCCTCTTTTGCTGAAAGATCTCTCTTCCAGGATGCTCCTGGCTCTGTTACAAAGCAATTCCCAGAGTCCTTTAGCCCGTTCTTTAGGAACTGGAGATCGTAGGTAGCATCCGCACACTCCTCCAGGCCATGTACTTGGGATGTGCTTCCTTTTGTCACTCAAGATCTCTCTTCCAGGATACTACAGGCTGTCCAGCATAGTGTTTCCTGGAATGTCTCACCCTGTTCTTTGGGAATGGGAGATCCCAGGTAGCAGCCCCAGACTCCTCCAGGGAAGGTACCAGAGATGTTTCCTCTTTTTGCTGAAAGATCTCTCCTCCAGGGTGCTCCTGGCTCTTGTGCTTAGGATTTCCTGGAATCATTCAGCATATTCAAGCATCTGAGAGCCCGGGTATCAGCCCCACAGTACTCAAGGGAAAGTACTTGAGATGCGCTTCATCTTTTGGTTGAAGATCTCTCCTCCAGGACGCTCCTGCCTCTCCAGCACAGTATTTCCTGGAATCAGTCAGCCTCTTCTTTAGGAATGGGAGATCCCAGGTATCAGCCCCAGACTCCTCCAGGGAAGGTACCAGAGATCTATTTCCTCTTTTGCTGAAAGATCTCTCCTCCAGGATGCTCCTGGCTCTGTTACAAAGGAATTCCAAGGCTCATGTAGCCTATATTTTAACAAAGTCAGGTCCCAGGTAGCATCCGCACACTCCTCCAGGGCAGGTACTTGGGATGTGCTTCCTTTTGTCACTCAAGATCTCTCTTCCAGGATACTACAGGCTCTCCAGCACAGTATTTCCTGGAATGCCTCACCCTGTTCTTTGGGAATGGCAGATCCCAGGTAGCAGCCCCAGACTCCTCCAGGGAAGGTACCAGAGATGTTTCCTCTTTTTGCTGAAAGATCTCTCCTCCAGGGTGCTCCTGGCTCTTGTGCTTAGGATTTCCTGGAATCATTCAGCATATTCAAGAATATGAGAGCCCGGGTATCAGCCCCACAGTCCTCAAGGGAAAGTACTTGAGATGCGCTTCATCTTTTGGTTGAAGATCTCTCCTCCAGGACGCTCCTGCCTCTCCAGCACAGTATTTCCTGGAATCATTCAGCCTCTTCTTTAGGAATGGGAGATCCCAGGTAGCAGCCCCAGACTCCTCCAGGGAAGGTACCAGAGATCTATTTCCTCTTTTGCTGAAAGATCTCTCCTCCAGGATGCTCCTGGACCTGTTCCATAGCATTTCTCGGAGTCAGTTAGACTATTCCTTCGGAACTGAGATCCCGGATGGCAACCCCAGACTCCTCTGGGGAAGATACCCGATATACTTTTCCTCTTTTGGAGGCAGCTCCCTTATCTGGGATTCGCCCAGGCTCCTCCAAGGCATATTCCAGAGTATACTCGGAGCTTCTTTACCAACCTGAGCTCCCAGGTAGCAGCCCCAGACTTCTCCAGGGAAGGTACCAGAGATCTATTTCCTCTTTTGCTGAAAGATCTCTCCTCCAGGATGCTCCTGGCTCTGTTACAAAGCAATTCCCAGAGTCCTTTAGGCATTCTTTAGGAATTGGAGAAGGTAGCATCCGCACAGTCCTCCAGGCCAGGTACTTGGGATGTGCTTCCTTTTGTCACTCAAGATCTCTCTTCCAGGATACTACAGGCTCTCCAGCACAGTATTTCCTGGAATGCCTCACCCTGTTCTTTGGGAATGGGAGATCCCAGGTAGCAGCCCCAGACTCCTCCAGGGAAGGTACCAGAGATGTGTTTCCTCTTTTGCTGAAAGATCTCTCCTCCAGGATGCTCCTGGCTCTGTTACAAAGGAATTCCCAGGGTCATTTAGCCTATATTTTAACAATGTGAGGTCCCAGGTAGCATCCGCACAGTCCTCCAGGGCAGGTACTTGGGATGTGCTTCCTTTTGTCACTCAAGATCTCTCTTCCAGGATACTACAGGCTCTCCAGCACAGTATTTCCTGGAATGCCTCGCCCTGTTCTTTAGGAATGGGAGATCCCAGGTAGCAGCCCCAGACTCCTCCAGGGAAGGTACCAGAGATGTGGTTCCTCTTTTCCCTGAAGATCTCTCCTCCAGCATGCTCCTGGCTCTGTTGCAAAACATTTTTCAGAGTCATTTATCCTATTTCTTTGGAATCTGAGCTCCCAGGTAGCAGCCCCAGACTCCTCCAGGGAAGGTACCTGAGTCAAGTTTTCTCTCTTCAAAGAGGACCTCTTCCCCTGGGATTCACCCAAGACTCCTCCAAGGCATCTCCCAGAGCCTTCTGAGATCTTCTTTAACAACCCGAGATGCTGGGTAGCAGCCCCAGACTTCTCCAGGGAAGGTACCCAGGATGTGTTTCCTCTTTTGCTGAAAGATCTCTCTTCCAGGATGCTCCTGGCTCTGTTACAAAGCAATTCCCAGAGTCCTTTAGCCCGTTCTTTAGGAACTGGAGATCATAGGTAGCATCCGCACACTCCTCCAGGGCAGGTACTTGGGATGTGCTTCCTTTTGTCACTCAAGATCTCTCTTCCAGGATACTACAGGCTGTCCAGCATAGTGTTTCCTGGAATGCCTCACCCTGTTCTTTGGGAATGGGAGATCCCAGATAGCAGCCCCAGACTCCTCCAGGGAAGGTACCAGAGATGTTTCCTCTTTTGCTGAAAGATCTCTCCTCCAGGGTGCTCCTGCTTGTGCTTAGGATTTCCTGGAATCATTCAGCATATTCAAGAATATGAGAGCCCGGGTATCAGCCCCACAGTCCTCAAGGGAAAGTACTTGAATGCGCTTCCTTTTGTTGAAGATCTCTCCTCCAGGACGCTCCTGCCTCTCCAGCACAGTATTTCCTGGAATCATTCAGCCTCTTCTTTAGGAATGGGAGATCCCAGGTAGCAGCCCCAGACTCCTCCAGGGAAGGTACCAGAGATCTATTTCCTCTTTTGCTGAAAGATCTCTCCTCCAGGATGCTCCTGGACCTGTTCCATAGCATTTCTCGGAGTCAGTTAGACTATTCCTTCGGAACTGAGATCCCGGATGGCAACCCCAGACTCCTCTGGGGAAGATACCCGATATACTTTTCCTCTTTTGGAGGCAGCTCCCTTATCTGGGATTCGCCCAGGCTCCTCCAAGGCATATTCCAGAGTATACTCGGAGCTTCTTTACCAACCTGAGCTCCCAGGTAGCAGCCCCAGACTTCTCCAGGGAAGGTACCAGAGATCTATTTCCTCTTTTGCTGAAAGATCTCTCCTCCAGGATGCTCCTGGCTCTGTTACAAAGCAATTCCCAGAGTCCTTTAGGCCATTCTTTAGGAATTGGAGATCATAGGTAGCATCCGCACAGTCCTCCAGGGCAGGTACTTGGGATGTGCTTCCTTTTGTCACTCAAGATCTCTCTTCCAGGATACTACAGGCTCTCCAGCACAGTATTTCCTGGAATGCCTCACCCTGTTCTTTAGGAATGGGAGATCCCAGGTAGCAGCCCCAGACTCCTCCAGGGAAGATACCCGAGATGTGGTTCCCCTTTTCCCTGAAGATCTCTCCTCCAGCATGCTCCTGGCTCTGTTGCAAAACATTTTTCAGAGTCATTTATCCTATTTCTTTGGAATCTGAGCTCCCAGGTAGCAGCCCCAGACTCCTCCAGGGAAGGTACCTGAGTCAAGTTTTCTCTCTTCAAAGAGGACCTCTTCCCCTGGGATTCACCCAAGACTCCTCCAAGGCATCTCCCAGAGCCTCCTGACATCTTCTTTAAGAACCCTTGATGCGGGGTAGCAGCCCCAGACTTCTCCAGGGAAGGTACCCAGGATGTGTTTCCTCTTTTGCTTAAAGATCTCTCCTTCAGGATGCCCCTAGCTCTATTACAAAGCACTTCCCTTAGCCATTTAGCCTATTCTTTACCAACCTGAGATCCCAGGTAGCAGCCCCAGACTCCTCCAGGGAAGGTACCTGAGTCAAGTTTTCTCTCTTCAAAGAGGACCTCTTCCCCTGGGATTCACCCAAGACTCCTCCAAGGCATCTCCCAGAGCCTTCTGAGATCTTCTTTAACAACCCGAGATGCTGGGTAGCAGCCCCAGACTTCTCCAGGGAAGGTACCAGAGATCTATTTCCTCTTTTGCTGAAAGATCTCTCCTCCAGGATGCTCCTGGCTTTATCCAGGATGCTCCTGGCTCTGTTACAAAGCAACTCCCAGAGTCCTTTAGCCCATTCTTTAGGAATTGGAGATCATAGGTAGCATCCGCACACTCCTCCAGGGCAGGTACTTGGGATGTGCTTCCTTTTGTCACTCAAGATCTCTCTTCCAGGATACTACAGGCTCTCCAGCACAGTGTTTCCTGGAATGCCTCACCCTGTTCTTTGGGAATGGGAGATCCCAGGTAGCAGCCCCAGACTCCTCCAGGGAAGGTACCAGAGATCTATTTCCTCTTATGCTGAAAGATCTCTCTTCCAGGATGCTCCTGGCTCTGTTACAAAGGAATTCCAAGGCTCATGTAGCCTATATTTTAACAAAGTCAGGTCCCAGGTAGCAGCCGCACAGTCCTCCAGGGCAGGTACTTGGGATGTGCTTCCTTTTGTCACTCAAGATCTCTCTTCCAGGATACTACAGGCTCTCCAGCACAGTATTTCCTGGAATGCCTCACCCTGTTCTTTAGGAATGGGAGATCCCAGGTAGCAGCCCCAGACTCCTCCAGGGAAGGTACCAGAGATGTGGTTCCTCTTTTCCCTGAAGATCTCTCCTCCAGCATGCTCCTGGCTCTGTTGCAAAACATTTTTCAGAGTCATTTATCCTATTTCTTTGGAATCTGAGCTCCCAGGTAGCAGCCCCAGACTCCTCCAGGGAAGGTACCTGAGTCAAGTTTTCTCTCTTCAAAGAGGACCTCTTCCCCTGGGATTCACCCAAGACTCCTCCAAGGCATCTCCCAGAGCCTTCTGAGATCTTCTTTAACAACCCGAGATGCTGGGTAGCAGCCCCAGACTTCTCCAGGGAAGGTACCCAGGATGTGTTTCCTCTTTTGCTGAAAGATCTCTCTTCCAGGATGCTCCTGGCTCTGTTACAAAGCAATTCCCAGAGTCCTTTAGCCCATTCTTTAGGAACTGGAGATCATAGGTAGCATCCGCACACTCCTCCAGGGCAGGTACTTGGGATGTGCTTCCTTTTGTCACTCAAGATCTCTCTTCCAGGACACTACAGGCTGTCCAGCACAGTATTTCCTGGAATGCCTCACCCTGTTCTTTGGGAATGGCAGGTCCCAGCTAGCAGCCCCAGACTCCTCCAGGGAAGGTCTATTTCCTCTTTTGCTGCTCCTCCAGGATGCTCCTGGCTCTGTTACAAAGGAATTCCCAGAATCATTTAGCCTATTCAAGAATTGGAGATCACAGGTAGCATCCGCACAGTCCTCCAGGGCAGGTACTTGGGATGTGCTTCCTTTTGTTGCTCAAGATCTCTCTTCCAGGATACTACAGGCTCTCCAGCACAGTATTTCCTGGAATGCCTCACCCTGTTCTTTAGGAATGGGAGATCCCAGGTAGCAGCCCCAGACTCCTCCAGGGAAGGTACCAGAGATCTATTTCCTCTTTTGCTGAAAGATCTCTCCTCCAGGATGCTCCTGGACCTGTTCCATAGCATTTCTCGGAGTCAGTTAGACTATTCCTTCGGAACTGAGATCCCGGATGGCAACCCCAGACTCCTCTGGGGAAGATACCCGATATACTTTTCCTCTTTTGGAGGCAGCTCCCTTATCTGGGATTCGCCCAGGCTCCTCCAAGGCATATTCCAGAGTATACTCGGAGCTTCTTTACCAACCTGAGCTCCCAGGTAGCAGCCCCAGACTTCTCCAGGGAAGGTACCAGAGATCTATTTCCTCTTTTGCTGAAAGATCTCTCCTCCAGGATGCTCCTGGCTCTGTTACAAAGCAATTCCCAGAGTCCTTTAGGCCATTCTTTAGGAATTGGAGATCATAGGTAGCATCCGCACAGTCCTCCAGGGCAGGTACTTGGGATGTGCTTCCTTTTGTCACTCAAGATCTCTCTTCCAGGATACTACAGGCTCTCCAGCACAGTATTTCCTGGAATGCCTCACCCTGTTCTTTAGGAATGGGAGATCCCAGGTAGCAGCCCCAGACTCCTCCAGGGAAGATACCCGAGATGTGGTTCCTCTTTTCCCTGAAGATCTCTCCTCCAGCATGCTCCTGGCTCTGTTGCAAAACATTTTTCAGAGTCATTTATCCTATTTCTTTGGAATCTGAGCTCCCAGGTAGCAGCCCCAGACTCCTCCAGGGAAGGTACCTGAGTCAAGTTTTCTCTCTTCAAAGAGGACCTCTTCCCCTGGGATTCACCCAAGACTCCTCCAAGGCATCTCCCAGAGCCTCCTGACATCTTCTTTAAGAACCCTTGATGCGGGGTAGCAGCCCCAGACTTCTCCAGGGAAGGTACCCAGGATGTGTTTCCTCTTTTGCTTAAAGATCTCTCCTTCAGGATGCCCCTAGCTCTATTACAAAGCACTTCCCTTAGCCATTTAGCCTATTCTTTACCAACCTGAGATCCCAGGTAGCAGCCCCAGACTCCTCCAGGGAAGGTACCTGAGTCAAGTTTTCTCTCTTCAAAGAGGACCTCTTCCCCTGGGATTCACCCAAGACTCCTCCAAGGCATCTCCCAGAGCCTTCTGAGATCTTCTTTAACAACCCGAGATGCTGGGTAGCAGCCCCAGACTTCTCCAGGGAAGGTACCCAGGATGTGTTTCCTCTTTTGCTGAAAGATCTCTCTTCCAGGATGCTCCTGGCTCTGTTACAAAGCAATTCCCAGAGTCCTTTAGCCCGTTCTTTAGGAACTGGAGATCATAGGTAGCATCCGCACACTCCTCCAGGGCAGGTACTTGGGATGTGCTTCCTTTTGTCACTCAAGATCTCTCTTCCAGGATACTACAGGCTGTCCAGCATAGTGTTTCCTGGAATGCCTCACCCTGTTCTTTGGGAATGGCAGATCCCAGGTAGCAGCCCCAGACTCCTCCAGGGAAGGTACCAGAGATGTTTCCTCTTTTGCTGAAAGATCTCTCCTCCAGGATGCTCCTGGCTCTGTTACAAAGGAATTCCCAGAATCATTTAGCCTATATTTTAAGAAAGTCAGGTCCCAGGCATCAACAGTCCTCCAGGGCAGGTACTTGGGATGTGCTTCCTTTTGTCACTCAAGATCTCTCTTCCAGGATACTACAGGCTCTCCAGCACAGTATTTCCTGGAATGCCTCACCCTGTTCTTTAGGAATGGGAGATCCCAGGTAGCAGCCCCAGACTCCTCCAGGGAAGGTACCCGAGATGTGGTTCCTCTTTTCCCTGAAGATCTCTCCTCCAGGATGCTCCTGGCTCTGTTGCAAAACATTTTTCAGAGTCATTTATCCTATTTCTTTGGAATCTGAGCTCCCAGGTAGCAGCCCCAGACTCCTCCAGGGAAGGTACCTGAGTCAAGTTTTCTCTCTTCAAAGAGGACCTCTTCCCCTGGGATTCACCCAAGACTCCTCCAAGGCATCTCCCAGAGCCTTCTGAGATCTTCTTTAACAACCCGAGATGCTGGGTAGCAGCCCCAGACTTCTCCAGGGAAGGTACCCAGGATGTGTTTCCTCTTTTGCTGAAAGATATCCTTTCCAGGATGCTCCTGGCTCTGTTACAAAGCAATTCCCAGAGTCCTTTAGCCCGTTCTTTAGGAACTGGAGATGGTAGGTAGCATCCGCACACTCCTCCAGGCCAGGTACTTGGGATGTGCTTCCTTTTGTCACTCAAGATCTCTCTTCCAGGATACTACAGGCTCTCCAGCACAGTATTTCCTGGAATGCCTCACCCTGTTCTTTAGGAATGGGAGATCCCAGGTAGCAGCCCCAGACTCCTCCAGGGAAGGTACCAGAGATGTGTTTCCTCTTTTGCTGAAAGATCTCTCCTCCAGGATGCTCCTGGCTCTGTTACAAAGGAATTCCCAGGCTCATGTAGCCTATATTTTAACAAAGTCAGGTCCCAGGTAGCAGCCGCACACTCCTCCAGGGCAGGTACTTGGGATGTGCTTCCTTTTGTCACTCAAGATCTCTCTTCCAGGATA
>NW_026902227.1:0-1283 GCF_033783945.1 Neopsephotus bourkii
CTTTGCAAAGAAAGAAAAATAAAATGGTTTAAAACAGAACTGGGACACAATCTGGTCAATGAGCATTTTGCAGAAATTTCAATATATCGGAAATACATCTTGGTGCTTTAGATGGACAGGAAAGAGAGACGTAGCAGAAAATATTGACATTGATAATTTGCTGTTAGTAAACGGGGTTAGTCGAAGGGTTATCAGAAATGTCCCCTGGTGGAATTGTACTAAAATTTTAGATTGTGACACAGACCCTGAAGAAATCACTATACCTCCAGTTAAGATTGCCTTAATGGCAGGATGTGCATGTCGAGGACTAAAAATTGGGGAAAAAGGAATACAGGTTCCAATTGGCAATGAGGATTGCAAATATTCCACAGTGCAGAGTATAGGACATTTTGTCTGGGCAGCAAGTGATGGAACCTGGACTACCCACCTATCCATAGAAGGCCCAGTTAAAGAAATAACCCTGGGATTACCAACTCTTTGCCCAATCTGGAAAAAGTCCCCATTTCAAAACAAATTAGAGACCTTACAATTTCAAACAGAAAGAAAAGCAGATGATAATGATGATAATGACAATGATAATAATGACAATAATGACGATGATACGTGGCAGGAGCCCTCTGCAGGGGTTAAGATAGGATGGGTGTTTGAATCTTTAATTGCACAAGTAGCAGCATATCGAAATAGAGAAATGATTGACAGACTAATTGGCCAAACAAAAAGATTAGCCAGGGTAACGAAGAAGGGGTTTAGGGATTTAAATCTGCAATTGCAAGCCACAACCAAGATGACCCTGCAGAACAGAATGGCATTAGACCTGTTGTTGCTCAAGGAACATGGTGTTTGTGAATATCTAAAAGACAGAATAGATCATTGTTGTGTTCATATTCCTAATGTAACTACAGACATAGAGTATGACATTTCCCAATTAACAAAAGTAGAACAAGAAGCAGAAAGAGAGAAAAACTACATTGAACAGAATTGGATGGGAGCACTCTTAGGTAGTTTGGGCCTTCACTTCACTGGATGGATACGTTCCCTTTTGCAAACAGTAATTGTAATGATGATTGTGTTCTTAATGCTGTATCTGATGTATTTTTGTATTCAAAGAGAAATGGCTCGGAACAATGCGTGGACTCATCGAATTATAGGGACTGTAATTAAAGAATATCCAAGGCCCCCCTCTCCTCCCGCATATCGGGAGACAGCTACCTAAGAAAATGAAAATACTTGACTTAAGTTGAGTGAAGTATTTTCAAAGGGGGGAAATGTTGGAAAAGAGTGAA
>NW_026902228.1:0-127392 GCF_033783945.1 Neopsephotus bourkii
TTAACATCCACACCACATAAACTTGCTTTGTTATGAAAAAGAATGTTGTTGCTCAATCATCTTGCTCAAGAGAATTTTCACTACACATGCATGCCTTTTGTTTTCTATTCAGTTCACTGGCATGAGTACAGAGAAGATAAAAATGTGATTCAGTGAAAGGATTAATAAGAATATGTTAAAATGTTTTTAGTTGAGGCAGATGACTAGTGAATAATTGAGTATGTCAGTAAAATCGAAAGCCCAATTGCATAATCCAACACTCTTTTCAAATAACAGGAAAAAGCTAACAAAAAAATAAATTTAAAACAAACAAACCAAAAAAAAATTTTTTTCCTTAAGTGAGCTTTTTTTTGTAAAACCAACACCTTTCATTCTGTTATAAAAAGAATTTTTTTCTGGTGCCCTAGAATATAAAAGATAGGCTACTGGTGCACAGAGGATTCTGGATGCAGTTTATGTTCAAGGAGTATTACTTTTTTCCCTTAAAGAAAATAAAGAAAATCCGATGCAATAAGCTTTTAAAATGAACCACAACAACCTGTAGCTTATGTAGCTGACGCTTAAAAATGCTATTTTTCTGCTGAGGCATTCCTACACTCCACAGTACACCTCTCACCTTTAAAGCTGTCACACTCCAAACATTGCTTGCACTGAGGAGAATCACTGTTTTGCCTGGAGCAAGGAACATAAGTGTTGCAAAACTGACTCCTCCTCTACTGGGGAGAGCATGCACAAGTATACAGTTGTATCACTCCTAGAGCTGCCAGGCTGAATATTTTACAGTCAGAGCTGTAAACCTTGCAGGATTTTTCTTTGTTTATCTTTCTACTTTGGGGCCTTTTTTCTCCCCTTTTCCCTCTGATTTTTTTTTTTTTTTTTCTTTTTACATATGTGAAACTCTTTCAAATGCTGGATTTTGAAGTCCTTGTTCAGGAAGCATTCATGAACTGACATGGGTCAACATACTTTTCGTTACCAGGCAAAAGTAAGTACTGCAGTTAAACCTGTTCCTAGTGTGTATTTACCTATGAAGGGTTTTGTGTCATTGCATAAGGACAGTGTAGACTGTAGTTTCATTAGCAGAAATTAAAAACTTTAAAAAGAAGTAAAATAATTTGAATATATTATGCTAAATATTGTATGGCTCACATTCTGAAAGAAAAAAAAACAACAACAAAACATTTTTACTTGTCAGTGGTCTCTGTTAAAATACTGAAATAAGCCAGACACAGATATGCCACTCCTATAAGTTTTCGTAAAATGACATTAAGGATTGTGTTTATTTTTGTAAAGACTTGTAAATGCACATGGTAGTAATAATCTCATGATACTACTGCTTTATATTGTTTATGTTTACTAAGTATACCTCATTTGTGTCATTCGTTAATGAAAATAAGCTGGTTGAGGAAATAAACCTCCTGGAGCTCCTGTAACTGCTGTCATACCTTCCACTACCTACAGCTCCCTAGCTATTATTTTATTCTTCATGTGCTGTCCTCTCCTACGTTTGTATGTACCTTCAGTAGTTACCTGACCCTTTTTTGCATGTGTTATTAGCTTCAGAATTCTTTGATATTGGCATAGACTGGGGGGGGGGCCCCCCCCCCCGACAGCTGATAACTGAGATGACAGGGAGTAAAGAAAATGGTGTGATTTGATCCTGAGAGTGTCTTTTTAGCCAGTTTTCCCTGTGTTCTATTGAAACACTGGACCATCATCTATAATATTTTCACTATTCCAACAGTCACCTGAGAATTCATTAATACTCTGGGAATGAATACAGTTTCTTTTGCTGAGTTCCCTCTAGAGAGCGCAGCAGCCTGCAAGACAGTGTATGGGTTCTGTGTCCGTATTACCAGCATAAGCTTTGTGCTGTAGAAAAGCTATGCTGCAGCTATCATCCTTTTCTTCTTCTGAGATCTGGCTTGCTAGTATTGAGCTGAACTAGGCACTTCCCCAAGGCAGGCAGATGGATTGCCCAGGCTGTGAACATGTTTAAGCAACAAGTCATGCTTGAATGTCTGTAATGCATGCAGCCATTTACCCTATGCACTTTACATGGCAATTAATATCTATAGAAAGTCTATGGCATGAGTGCACATCAGTCTTCTGTGATGAAGTACAGCCTAGTTAAATTTGATGGAAGGATTAACATAGACTCTAATTTGGCAAGGAGTTTGCAGATCTTGAAGAAAAACAATATCCAGAGAAATGCAGTTAGCATAAAAGCAATAAGGAGCCAAGCCTGATAAGTCATCCCAACATTTTTGTGTGTTAAAATTGAACTAGAAATCTGTCACACTAAATTTTCTTGTGAAAGATGTAAGGCCTTGACAGGGAGATGTTTTGCAGTGTTATGAACTCAGAGGGATAGTTCAGGTCTCAGAATTTTCATCTTCGTTTTTGAGAAGTTCTTTCTATGTATTTAAGCTATTTGCATTGTATTATCCTATTTTTTGTTGCCCAGCTTAAGATCATTTTTAAATGTGTTGAGTTTTCATGGCTTCAGCTGAATTAACATCATAGCAAGTGTTCTGCTATCAGAATCAGGGTACTCAGGCACAGAGGTGGCTTTTGAAAGCTCTCGCCTTTATTTAGAGATTGTGGAAGTTTGACTTCTACACATTTATTACTGTAGTGAAGCAAAGGGAGTTCAGCCACTTCCTTCAGCTGCATCAGGCTACCAGTCGAAACTTCTGTGATTCTGGTCTCCCAGGCTTGTATTCTTCACCAGAATTAAATACAGGTTAATTAAAGACTCATGAAACAGTAAAAATAGTTTATTCCTACTGTCTTGGTATACTCTTGTTTGAAGCTAATAATCTGGTACTTCCAGAATCTTCAATTTACAAACTTTGTTTTCTGTATATTTATGTACCTGTGTATACTTATGTAAGTATCAATACACTTTTTATCATCCAGGTAGGATTCTGTTAGGGTATTTGTTCCAGACTTTTGCTACCCAATGCCCTTCCTCCAAAGATCTATCTACTCCACCATAGAAACCTTAGTTTTCTGTGGCTTCTGCTTCAGCACCATTTTTGGTTCCCATTTATTCCTTCAGTACAGCTCCCTTTCAGAGAGGTTGTTGGATTTCACAAGATAGAATCAAAGGGCAGCTCAGACTGTACCATAAGTCCTTGTTTGTACTAATTAATTAGACTAGTGCTCTAATAAATTGACTCACAAAGACTTCCTTATTGACCTTTCCCTAACTGGTTCCTATACTATTGGAGGGATGCCTTCATTCCCTAATTTGGTCTCCATTCTTACGTATCTCTGATGGCTATCCATTTCCCCTTAGCCTGGCTCTGATTTAGAAGTCTGTCACATGAATCTGTACTGATTCCTGCTGCATGGGCAGCAAGGTTGAACTTACTTCATTTGAGGCTGATTATAACCCCTTAAAGAACTGTCTCATTATTTTAATATCTTTTACTGATTGCTCAGCTGTAGCTGTACTGTTCCTCAGTCCTTCCCTTACCCCAAGTTAGCACTGTGGAACTATTTAATTAAACAGTATGAAATCAAGCGTACAGATATTTTGTGTGTGAGCTAAATAATGAGAGAAGACAGATTTCCTGCTTTCTTGCACTTCCTCCTTTCTGTCTTTTTTTTTTACTGCCTGGCCTTGCTGAAGAGATCATGACCTCGCTCTGAGAGAAAAGATTCTCACAGGTCTGGTCCATACCAGTTGTTGGTGGTTCTATTTAGTATGACCTTTAATCCTTGTAAAAAACTTACCTGCTAAAAACTTTCATATTGAGTAGGCTTTTTTGTAGGTATTTCCAGCAGAGACACAGGTAATTCTGCTGGTAGGGGAATGCCTTTGCAAATAATCTCACCAGCCTTTTATATATATGATTTTTTTCAGTTCATTAGCAATACTGAAAACTGTTCGTAAAGAAATCGAAAGTATAAGGTGCTCTTAATTGTGTTTTGGCAAACTGAGAAGACAAACCTTCAGGCTGAACAAAGCATTCAGCTAATGCTATCTAATCTGAAGGAAAACCGTTTCATTTTAAGTCTTTTTTTTTTTTTTTTTTTTGAAAGTTAAAAAAGTAAATTATAAAACTGTCATATCAAAAATGATAAATTTCTTCATAGAAATCTGTGATGACTCATTTCAGTGTTTGAGGATACTGTTTGGGTTTTCTTTTTCTTCTGAAACACTGTATTTAAATTGATACATCTTATATAAAAGTATCAGCTCGCTTTAGCTTGTATGTATGGGTAAAAGTTTTAACCAGAAATTTCCTTTTCTGTAAATTAAATCTCTGCTTTTCCTTTTCTAAGGTTTACCACCAAGTTTGGTATGGTCCAGAGTAGTACAAACTTTTATTCTAAGAATCTTGTGGGCCCGCATTCTCCAGAGCTTTTGGATAGACCTTTGATGTCATGGTTTAGTGCCAGGGGTCCCTGCCCACGGTGGGGGGGTTGGAGCTAGATGATCTTGAAGTCCTTTCCAACCCTAACTATTCTATGACTGTGTGAATGCCTTCACATCACGCAAGTACACGGAGTTTATGAGACTTGCAGCTGTTGCATCCACCACCAGAAATCTTTCTCATGCTTTTCAAATGTGAATATTTATAAATGCCAAAATGCTCTAGTCACCTTGTCTTACTTGGGATATAGTACCCTATTTACTTTAGGAATTGTAAACTGTTACAATTCCTAAATATTGACTGAACTACTAAATCTGTTGGAGTTCAGTCAAATGGCACGGCAGTTTTCTACAGCTGATCAACAGTATTCTTAAGGAATAATTCAGTTCATAGCATACAGCAAGTAACTTCATATTCCCAGAAGCCTATAATTGGTAGAATTCTGCACTTACGATGTTATCTATATGTGCTGTACTCTTTTGTCATTTCCTATTGTAGTCATAAAGTTTTGTCTTTTGAGTTACAAGATATCTGGTGACTTCACAGAGGTTTTGATAAATCTTTATTTCAAAATAAACCATGTAGGATATTTCAGTTCAACATTCAAAAGAGTTTGGATATGAATTCTTAGAAGAAATTAGGAAGCATTGAACCATTAGGAAATTCATATCAATTTCTGATTGTATGACTAAGGAGTTTAGTTGTAACTACAATGACTCATCTGAAGGAGGTATCTGGAGAATAATCTGGGGAAGCATATAATAAGTTTACTTTGCTTAAAAATAGATACCCTTTTTTTCCACCAAATTCAAACATTCAACTCAAACTACTTATTGTAAGAGCACTTCTTAGGATATCCATTAACTGTGATTAGAAAAGGGAGAGAAGAGAGACAAGCTGAGAAACAAAACAATTGTGTCTCAAATTCTAGCATTCATAAACACAGCTCGCTGCTGTGAAAGAGTTCAGGGTGAGATCTGCATAGTTTAACATTTGAAAATCCTCTGCAGGTTCATTTTTGTGAACTGCTTTATTACTCATATTTTTCCATAATTCACTGAAAACTATGAAACTGGCAGATAAGAAAAGAATGTTTTAAAAATAATCACTGCAAAGATACAAACAAATGTAAACCTCAAAGTGCGTATTCTTTTCCATAGTCCAGGTTTTTTGTTTGTATCATGAGCATTGCAGGGACAGAGTATTCCAGAAGTATTTGTGATGTGAACTTTTCAGAATAGTACTCAGAAGCTTTTTGAGTACATGCACTCACATGTCCACATACAGTAACTGTGAAGAATGCATGAGGTGCCAGTGAGGTGGTCTCGTGCCACTGGATGCACTCTGCAACACCTTCAGTGGGGCAGCTTGAACCCAGACTACCCCATAACACAGGAATCATTATTCCCTACCTGCAGCGTGTAATGCCAAGTACACCTCTGGCTATAACTGATGACTTTACCTCATATACCCCACAAGCCTTGCAGTAGCATATGACCAGCCAAGCAGAGGAGTCCAGTTAGACTCTTTTTAGGGTAGGCTGACATAATGCACCAAAAAGAAGGTAAGGGATTAGTTTACATTTCTAACAGACCATTAGATAACGTAATTTTGGGGTATTTTTTTGTCTTTTGAAGAACCAAGGACACTCTGCTTTATTTTTGTGTTTTCTTTTTCTGCCCCACTCTAGGTTGCTGAATTAAAAATGTGAAAGAACATTTAAAATAAATGTTAAAGATACAGTTTTCTGACAGATCTGTGCTGTTCAGGATTGCACTTAGGTGAGTCGTCTCACCTCTGTATATAGGTTATATTATCATTATGATCTCTCTAGCTTTACAGTTAATGATTTCTGAGAAGATCTCAGCACATTCATCATGTCTGATATTTGTTCTCCTTGTCTTGAGGAACTTTCTGATCTGGTTTTCAATCCTCTGACAACCTGAGGTAACCAGAGATTTTTAGTGTGACAGACCTCTGAGCCCATTCATTGTTGCCTCAGGGTAAAGTCACGCCACATTAACAGTACTTTCAAATTGTCACACTTCCTCTTCCAGTGAACATGTGATACACAACATTCCCTGTGAGGAAGTTATGTACTGGTTCATTAAAAGAAGTCAATAAATTTGGCACTGATAATTTCTGAAAACTTTTAGGACTCTAACTGGAACAAGAACAATCAGGAGCAATCATGATATAAAAAATGAAGTTTTATAGCTTGGGACAGAATAATCTGTTTGATAAATAGCACTTTTTAAATGCTTACATATGGTGTGACACTTCTTTGGAGGAAACAAGAAACAGCCTTTGGAAAAGCAAAGATGACTCGTAGCCAAATCTACATCTGCTCACAGCTTGATCCAAAAATTTGATTGCTGCTGTTGCTGCTCTTCACCCCTAAACATTAACTGGGAAGTCATCAGAGTTCAAGGAAGCAAATCCAAAGGGAGTAGGCTTTTCCTTTAAAAGATTAATTTTACTTGATCATAATGCAAAGAGAAAGAACAATTCACTTCGGTTATGATAGGGTAAAGTCATGTGCTATAGTGATATGAAAGGAAAGTAGATCTTGATTGTGAAAAATCAGAATAAAAATAGCAAAAAAATCTAAAAGGATAAAAAATTAAAGATACATACTTCAAGTTAAGAGTAAAGATTAGTTTTAATAACATAGATAGAGAAATTGCCTCTTAAAATGCAATAACTACCAGGTTTAACTAAACTACTAAACTACCAGGTTTGATGACAAAAGTCTGGGAATCTGAAGCCAGGCTTCTTGTGTGGCACCTTTGTTTTGTGTAAAAAGATAGAAAGCTTTGTCCATTTAATGTAATCGATTATGCTCATACTGTTTTGTCTGAATATAAGGAAGATAAAAACTAGTTTGTTGGCTATTTGGCATTCAAGATATACTTCTCTCCAGGAAAAGCCCAACCTCATGTGTCTTATACCATCATATATCTGCTTAGCCTAAGTAATGCCAAGTTAACCCAATCTGCTTGCAATAATTACTAATATATGTTAAAATACTATTCACATGTAAATCCTCTCTCTGATGATTATTATATACTGCTTTCTATTATTTATAGATTGAAGAAAGGTATCAAATAGCTTTCTTCATTCCTTGTTTGAGTGGTAGCAACATGAATTTCTGTTGTGATTCAGAAAGATGAGGAGAGGGTGAAGAATGGCTACAACCAAGGGAAATGTCATTAGTAACAGTTAAAGAACTTTGAGGCAAGATGGTGCAGGCTCCATTCCCTCAGCTTCTGCTGAAGACCTACCCCTCAAAAGTCTGAAGGCCATTGTCCCCAGAAGGCCTTCCCTCGTTTCCAGCCATATGACCCACTTAGGCCAGAAGTGAGTCTGCTCCCTCAGGCCCAGGATGTCCTCGTTTATCCATAAGAGTCATCATTTTGTCATGGTCATGGCCATACCCTATGTGATCTCAAAACACCCTGTAATTGCTGACAACTGAAACACTGCCTTTTTCTGTATGCCAGAAATATGACAGAGCCCCGTGTATATACATTCATATACACACTATGCATACATACATGGCTATGCTTTTATAAAGATACATGTGAGAGTTGGAAAAATCCGTAAACATATCTTTATATATAGTTACACTTCTTCATAAAACTATGACTATATGAAGTGTGTTTATAAAAATGCTTAATAAGAGATAATGAAATTAAGCCAAAATTTGGTATAAATAGAAAGAAAATTAAATAAAAGGGAAGTACAATTGAAGGGTGCGGGAGTGTCAGAACAAGTGGGAACCATGGAAAATTTTGAATATGCCTTTGGCAAAGGGGTAAGGCTTGAAGTTGACCAAGAAGCCATCACCCAGGTCCAGCTTATCCGAAGAACAGAACAGACCTATGAATCAGACCAAGAGGCCCCTTTCACCTACCTTCAAACCAAGTAGATCACCATACATTGGGGCAGCCCTTCATCTTCATCCTGGGTTAGAAACTAAAGGTAGTATTGTGCACTAAAGTCGAAAGCCAAAACAAAGACAACTTCACAAGTATATGTGTGTAGGGACACCTACACTCCAAAAGGTTTTCCTAAAAAAGACGGGAGGAAAAGAAAGAAGACAGTTAGTCTGGGATTTTGGAAATGAAAGTTTGTTGAGGGGAGTGGCTGGCAACTTTTGCCTACATCTCAGTGTGCTAACAGCTATTTATAATACTGTAACAGGGACTGTACTGCCTGAGTTGACTTACGCTTACGTCAATGTGGATTTCATAGCACCTTTTTGAAAACATAATCCTGGCTGATTACATAGGAGACAGAATTATGCTGTGAGCTGGTTTTGTTCCTACTTAGGACCACAGGATTCAAAAAAAGGAAAAGAACAACACTTAAAAAAGGAACAACAGTTTTGGAAGAAAAGAAACAGTGACAGTGAGGGGGACAGGTTGCCACAATTCAAATAATCGATCAATAAAGTTTCACTGAACATTACTTAAATTGATTGTCTGATGTTTGTTTACCTATGTGCATATAGTAGCAGCATGTTACTAGCCTGCAGCATCTGTTGAAAGATATTTACTGTGGTTTTGGGGAAGTGGGAAGCTTTGGCAAAATGAATCCCTTTCTGAAACAGCCAGGAGTCCTGTTGATCCGAACAGAAATCAAGTGGCCTTGTGGCTTGTAAACCAAGATATAACATACATCAGGCAGTGAGAAGGCACTTTAGAAGTAACAGGTGTTTATGGCATGTTCTAAACACAGTAGCAGTGTTAAGCTTCTTTTAATGGTGATGAGCGCCATTATCCAAATGTGCCTGGACCGTGTTTCAAAAAGGCAGAATGGGTTTTGGAATAACTGGAGCTTTTGAAACCATTTTTGCTACCTTGGTATTTACAGACCAAACAGGGAATCAATGTTTTTAAACCAGCTTTCAGACAAGCTGTTAAAGTAGAGCAATTTTCACTACTTTGATACTAATAATGAAGCACAGGGCTCTGTCACAAGATTGCTTTAACAGCGTGCTAGAAACCAAGATGTGGGGTTCTTTCACAGCATGCAGTTACTATTTGCTACATCAATGTATCGCTAGAGTTTATATAGAGATACAACTGCAGCTTACACAGTACTGTCAAAGCTGGACATATGGATGTGAAAGTTCTGCAAAGATTTGGAAACCCATGTGTGGGAATTGGTGCAAAATTAGAGTAAACATGCCTCCATTCAGAAAGGAAGACTGTGAGGATGTTTAGAACAAAAGAAAGATTTGACAATTGTTATGAGCAGATGTTCACGGGCAGTAGTTTAAACTATGAGAATGGGTCAAATACCCATGTAGTGCTTAACAGACTACAGTTACCAAGCTATCAAGGGCACAGTTTATTCCAGTGAGCTTTAAAAAAGTGAACACTGTTGAGGCAAATCTGCAAACTTGAAAAGTTTCTAGCAGTAAAAAGGCAAGCAAGGAAGAAACAGCTGTTTGTAAAGTAGACTTGCTGGCCCTCTAAGTTTAGCAGCTGGATAAAAGCCTCTCAAGTCCATCATCTGGCAGTTGGAGCCAGAATGAGAGAAAAAGAATGATGGTGACCTGTAGTTTTTACATCAGGCTCCGCAACAATGCCTGAACCAAAATTTGCCCACAAAACACCAATTTGAACTTTACTAAACAGCTATTGAAAGCCCCTGGGAGCTGTCAGGCCAGTGGGAGGTGTGGTTTGCAGAAATACAATGCCGACAGCTGGAATAATATTAATAGTGCTGCTGGCATTATTCTTTGTGGCTATTCTGTTATCCATCCATATGCATATTGCTGGAATATATAAACACGTACTAGTTCCAACAACAGAGCTTTAACTGCTGACCAGCCATAGGCCTGGTCTTCAATCCTGTAATTAGAAAAACAAAGATAAAAACTCTTTCTGTACAGCTGGGAAACTAGCAATGTTTTTTGGAAGCTTCTCTTTGGGTTGCCAGTGACAGTTTCCCTTTTCATCTGACATGCTTGGAAGGTTATCTGCATCTGCCTCTACATAAAGCTGTGTTGAGTACCAGCTGGTTGGGGATCTATTGTTCCCATTATCCTGCTGTTTCCAGCAAATGGTAACAGCAGTGAGATAACTGTGATGCAGTACAAGCTGCATTTTATGCTGTTGAATGCTGCGTTATATGCCAATCTTATATTGATAGAGGCAACACTGAAATAAATGCAAATTAAAAAAAGCACATGTTACTTCACAATGGAGAAGAGGTTGTGAAGTTGCATCTGCTGCCCTGGAAGGTTCTGATATTCTAAGAAAGCATATCATAATGCAGTAAATAATAACTAGTGAAAGGAGTAGTGAAAAAATTAAATGACCCCTTTTTGTACATGAATTACGAAGGACCCCAGGTGGAGCAGAGGTTATATTCTACAGCCTCTTTTTAAAAGCTGTATGATTTTTCTGAAGGGGTTTGGAAATTATTAACACACACATTAAAAGGATGGCTGCAAACATGTCCACAGATGTGTTCAGATGTGTCTTCCAGGCTGTTGTGGCCAAGTTGTAAACACTGGCAAAGCAGGAGGTCTCAGGGGTTGTTGAGAGACACATCACAGCCCTAAAGGGACAGCTGTCCTCAAACCCTTAAAAGGAAAAGGATGGGTAGTGTCAGGCTGCTGCAACAAGAAAAAGAGTAACAAACCCTACTGAACAATGGAAAAGAAAGAAGAAATCCAGAAGAAGATGGCCCATTCTACCAGTAAAAAACAAGACAGATTTTAATAAATCTGATCTTTGTTTATGGCTGCTCAGAATAATGTACCAAACACAAACTGGATTCATTTGAAGTGGTCCCAATGCAGATAAGGATCACGAAGAGCTTGTTCGTTGAGATGCCATTACTTCCAGCTATAACATAATTTCCCTCCATGGAGTTGAATGGGAAGCACTGTGTAGGTCTGAACAATCATGCTGGATCTCTGCTGCAAAAAGTTTTTGCAGAAAAGAGTGAGTTTGTTGAATTATTTATTGGCATTTACTTTCAGCCACCTAGATGTTATATTAGAGGACATCTTCATTCTGAGTTTGCATGGCACAGGCTGCTGTGTACGGTGTAGGTGACCTGGAAGCTGCCCTCATGAGTTCATCTTCTGTCCTAACAGGAGACTGCTGCATCAGGTTCAGGAGAGCCATTTGTATTAGAGAGGCCTTTTGGTAACTGCAGTCCCCTTCCCTTGTCAGGCTGCACAATTTGGTTCCAGAAATTGCAACCCAACTATCAGTTACCCAAAAGATGTGGTCTTTTGGGGAAAGCCCACTGGGAACTTTCCTTAGTGCGCCTACACACATTCCTGTAAAGTTGAGCTTTTTTTCTGGTTTTCTATTTTAATAGGCAATGTTGCCTATATCCTATAGCACAGCACAGAGTTCAGAGGCTGCTCAAGTAATACTGCATGATGATTTGGTTGGGTTTTCAGCAGTCCAGTTACTTATTTCAATACCTCTTAATAAACAATGTTTTGTATGAAAACTTTTTCAGATATAAACTCATATATATCTAAAAAGAAATTATGTATGCATTTACATGTATTTATACACTCCTTTCTCTATAAATTTATAGAGATATCTACATGGCTATATGTCATACGTATTGAGAATATATGAGGGCCCTTGCAGAGCTTCCAGGTGACCAGGAATGCAGGGGTTCAGCTGCCACATGTCATGAGATACACTGAGATCACAGAGTTTATACCAGTAACAAAATGACAGCTGTGACCCAATGCAGCCCCATGCTGGGCAGGGGCAGGATATTCTGCTCTTGCTGTTCTTGTGGATTGACCAAGGCATGGCCTCCCCTGCCAGCCCTGTCATGGCCCTCCCAGAATCTGAAAGAGGACAAGGGGAAAGGGAGACAAAACCTTTTTTCCAGACAACAGGAATACCAAGTCAGTTTCTGTAGTTTGTTCACATTTGGTACCTATGCACTTCTGTTGCGTGAAGACTTTTAACTGTTAGGTCTGCCGAGTCACAAGAAGGAATACATTTATGACAAAGATAATTTGAATTCAACAAATGTGATTTAGGGGCAGGAGAGCGAAGAGTAGCCTTTATGATCAATTGTGCAAATATTTCTTAATCTTAAGGCAGTTAAAACTGAGGCACCCTCTGTGTGTTGATCTCTTGATTATAAACTGCTGGAAGTCACTGAAGTGAATACTTCTTGGAGAGAACATGGTGATAAGTAACAGCAGTGTTATCTTCTCAAAGCAATCCAGTTTCTTTCTGAAGAACCCTAACTATCCTATGGTTCTATGATTCTAAGGTAAACATGTTTCAAGGACAGAAGAGCAGCAGTGGTCTCATACAGCCTCACTGTGGTATTTCAGTACAGTTTCATGAAATTTTCACAAATTAGCTAGATGTAGTCAAGATGAGAGTGCTGTGCTGGATGTGCAGTGGTTATCAGTAGGTTGCAGTCAGAGCAAAAGAACAAATTGAAACCTGCTGCACAAGACTAACTGTGTGGCAGCTAATCAGTGTTTCATAGTGATGTGGATAACATTATAACATATGTTTACTAGTCAACAGTGAAAGGAGAGGGACTTCCAGTTTCATGGAGAAGAGAAAGCAGTTGTTAGGTTACTGTATTCCTGTTAAAAGGTACTAAACAACTTTCTGGATATCAGGAAGAAATTCTTCCATGTGAGGGTGGTGAGAAACTGGCACAGGGTGCCCAGTGAAGCTGTGGCTGCCCTATGCCTGGCAGTGTTCAGACCCAGGTTGTATGGGGCTTGGAGCAACCTGGTCTAGTGGAAGCTGCCAGTGCCCATGGCAGGGGTTAGAACTAGAACATCTTTAAGGTCCCTTCCAACCCAAATCATTGTGTGATTCTATGATAAAAAAAAGTTACTCAGTGAAAACGAGCAAGTTGCTGCTCTTAAACACAGATACTCAACTGCAAAATACAGAAAAGAGGTGATGAAGATTCAAAAAGGTATTGTGTATATAATGGTATAATGGTACACAAGAGGAACAGGATGCAGTAATGTCATCCTGCTGTGCAAAAAGTAAATAGCAAGCCAGGGTTTATAAATAGCAGTCTGTTCTGAGGTGTGCAAAGTGATTCTTTTATTCTTTTCAGTATATTCAAGGCCTCAAATAAAATACTTTGTCATTCTGAGTCATGACACTTCATGAAAGATAGGCAGAGTCTGCAGAAGAGTAACAAGAACATTTAGAGGTCTGGAGAATCTGGCATATGAGAAAATGAACCAGGACTGATAAATCTAAGTCAGACAAGGATGATCTATTTGAAGTGTTCAAGCCAGTGTTTCTCAGCTTTGCAGAGAGACAAGCTGTCTGTTGTTTTGTTGCTTTTAGACTGCAAAATAAGTGTTTTGATTAAGTTGCAGCACAGAAGATACAGATCAGATATTAAGAATATTTTAATAACAAAGATAAAGCAGTAGCCTACATTGCCTAAGGAGATTGTGAAATTCCCCTAATCGGAAATTTTTTAAGAGCAGATTAAGCAAATCTGAAGAATGAAATTGGCATTGTTAATGCCTCCTTAGGGCACTTAGATGATCTAGATGGCCTCCTGAGACCTCTTGTAGTCTGTGATTTATTGAGAAATTCTTATGCATAAAATTGTTAGGTTTCACATTCTTTGAAACAGGAACTATATATTTCTACAGGGCATAACAAAGTAATCCAAAGCTAGAAACTGTAGTCATTATAGAACCTGTATAGTAATAATGGTATGTAATCAGCGTGTTGTGTTGGAACATGACTTTAGTCACTGTGCTATCAGTGATGGGGTGGGTTGACCCTGTCTGCCCCGTGCCCACCAAGCTGCTCTGTCACTCCTCTCCTAAGATGGACAGAAGAGAGAAAATACAATGAAAGGGTCACAGGTCAAGATAACGATGGGGAGAGATCACTCAGCAATTGCCATCACAGACAAAACCAACTCAGCTTGGGGAAATTAATTTAGTATATTGCCTATTAACACCAAAAGAGGATGAGAAGTTAGAACAAATATAAAACCACTTTCTCCCTATCCCCTGTGGCTTCTTGGACTCAACTTCGCTCAACTTCTTTTCCTCCTCCTCCCAGTCTGCACAGGGAGATGGGGAGTGGGGCTTGTGGCCATCTCATCACGCATTGTCTCTGCTGCTCTTTCCTCCTCAGGGGAGGACTCCTCACACTCTTCACCTGCTGCAGCGCAGGGTCCCTCCCACAAGAGACAGTATTCCATGGACTTCTCCAATGTGAGTTCTTCCCACAGACTGCAGTTTTTCATGAACTGCTCCAGCGTGGGTCCCTCCAGGGGGTGCATCCTTCAGGAGCAGACTGCTTCAGTGTTGGCCCCTTATGGGGTGCATCCTTTAGGAGCAGACTGCTCCAGCTTCAGTCCCTCTTGGGGTACATCCTTCAGGAACAGGCTGCTCCAGTGTGGGTCCCCTGCAGGGTTGAAAGTCTTGCAGCAAACCTTCTCGAGATTGAGCTCCTCTCTACATGGAGCCACAGAAACTGCCAGGAGCCTGCTCCAGCACGAGCTGCCCACAGGGTCACAGCCCTCTTTGGGCATCTTCCTGCTCCAGTGTGGTGTCCTCCATGGGCTGCAGAAGCACAGCCTGCCTAGCCGTGATCTGCACTATGGGCTGCAGGGGAACTTGCTCTGGTGCCTGGAGTATGTTCTCCCCTTGTTCTTCACTGGCCTTGATGTCTGTAGAGTTGATGCTCTCACATATTCTCACTCTTCTCTACTGCATGCTGCTCTGCAGCAGGTTTTTACACTTTCTTAAATACTCTAACACAGAGGCACTACCAATATCACTGATTGACTCAGATTTGGCCAGAGCATGCCTATCATGGAGTCAGCTGGAACTGGCTCCAGGGGCAGCTTCCAGCATCTTCTCACAGAAGCCACTCCTGAAGCTCCCTCACTACCAAAACCTTGCCACCTGCACCCAATACAACCATGTTTCAGAATTGCCTGGCATCATTCAGATTATCTTGGCTGATTGGAACGTTCCTGGAAAATGTGGCAGTGACTGGTGTAGGTAAAAATCATGTTTTGATATGATCTGTAATAGAAATCAGCCATGATAAACTCCTAATTTATCATTTTAATATTTTTTATCAATATGGTCACAAATCCAATTTAAATGAAGATGATATCTGTATCATATTTTCAGAGCCTTTAAAGTTTGTTTTCTCCTAAAGCACTCAGATCAGATGGTTAATAATGCTGCATACCGTTGAACTCAGGGGGCTCCTGGATTTCTTACTGTTTATCATTGCCATAAAACCATAAAAAGATATTAATCTGGCCGTGCTGTTCAGCCGCTTGATAAAGGGGAATACTCCCTAAATGAATGATGTCCAATATGTTATGAAATGTCTTAATGAAAATGATTTTTTTAATGTACTCTTTTTAATGAGTAAGAATGTTTTTGTATGAACAGTATAGCATTTACGTACCATTGCCTGGTGTTTATTGGCAGCTGCAGTCTGGAAGAGATGATACGCTGTGGTAAGGCTAATAAATACTACAAAGCAAACACTTTACAAACCAGAGCAGTTTAGAGAAGACACTTCAGGCAGCAGATGGAAGCGTGAAGCTATTTACAGCACACAGTGATGTTACACAACAGTTTTTGGAAGAAAATGTGGAAAAGAGTATTTCATTAACTAAAACTGGAAGGGGAATTGTCTACATTACACAATGCTAAAAAGCAGAATATATTAGCCCCTGTGGAGGGTTACATTAATGCAGTGATACTAATGCAAATGCTTAAGCCAGTTGACTCAGAACTAGCTTGATAATCTGGATGACACTGATACTGACAGGAAGACAAACTCTTGATTTATGTTTCAGACACAAGAAATCTAATTTCACAAGAACAGTGTAAATGAAGGGTGAACCTTTATGGTTTAAAGCAGGGTGAGTTTTATGAGACTTGAGGTCTTTAGACACACTCCTTGAACCAGAGCAACACCTGACTCCATAGAGCATGAAGGGATACTGCAGCCTTTGAATAGTGTATCTTTGTATCTGTTACTGCAACAAAATTTTAAACTCAGATACACTTGTTTTTCATTAAAAAATCGAATGGTAAGATCTTTGAATGATTCTATAATTCCTTTAAACTGTTTTATCTACAGAATGAAATGCATGTTTCTTTATCTTTTCCCATGTTGTCTAGATCTTTTCTGTATAATTTCAGTCCCTCTTTACAATCTCCTGGTGCACAATGGAAGATACAAATTAATGACATATATGAAGAACTGTAGGTGTTTTATGGGAAGTTTTATTTGTTGAGACATAAAGTTCTATGGGAATAATAAAAAAAAAAGGTTTGTTTTGGTTTGGTTTTTAAAATTTTATTTGGAAGGAAGATGTTTCTCATTATAATTTGAGTTAAAGTAGTTGAGAGGCTAGAGCATTCATTCTCATGGAGTTTTTGAGAATCAGCTCCAGGTCCTTGCTTTCTTTCAGCTTGAGTAGGGCCTTTAACTATAACAATCTCTGCCCCAGTTTATTTATCTTACGCACTGGAATAAGAGTATTACTTTTTTTTTTTTTCTCCAGTTTGAAAGCCTGAATTGTTTCACCTCATGTCACAAATAGTTAACTAGTGTTAATATTTAATATTTATGGAAAATGAAGTAGTTTAATTTCTTTTGTGAGTAGTTCCACTCTTCATAAATAATACAGTATTAACTGTAGTAGGGATCCTGCCTGTCCAGCACTGCAGATGAATGCTTTTGCTATTGAATTATGTTTTGTACTTTGTTCTCTGGTTCAATTAATATTTAATAACTACACAAAAGGAACAGTTCAAGCAGGCTGAGTTGAGATACAGAAGTTGATACTTACCTAGAACTCAGTAGTAATGGTATTGGTGAGGACTGGGAGTTTACCTGAGTGTCCTTGGACTTTTTAAGGTCCAATCCAATCCTAATCTAATCCTGCATATTCTTGATAGAGGCTATGAGAGGTCCTGTAATGAGATATAAAGAGTGGGCACACTGAATTAGCTATGTCTGACTTAATTTCTGCAGGTACATCTTGTGGCATGCAGGGAGTGGTGTAGGAAGGAAAATTTAACTAGTTTAGAGATGGAAGGCTGTTTTGCTGCTGTGTTGCAGAAAATGAACTGTGATGGGTTATGTAAATTTCAAGAAGGGGTAGATTCCTATGTAAAGTTGACAGAAATGAGGTAAGGCAGTGATAGGGCCTAGAGATGCATTACAGTCCTGGAGTATTAAGAAAGTAGGACAAGACACTCTTGTGAACCTTTGTGAGGAGCACAGAAGAAACTAGGAAAAGATGTTGGGGTTTTTTTGATTGCATTCAAGTGAGATTTAGGAATTGCTACAAAAGAAAGCAGTCCAGAAGGCCTGGGACGTAGAAATGGACATGACTGGTAGATTTTAATGCCTGTTAGAAATAGGGCAGTCTAAGTTTGGGAAAGCTAAGAGGCATCCCAGGAGAGGTTTCTGGAAATGTTTATTCTGGGAAAAGATTGCTAATGCATAGTAAGTAGTGTTACTTATTTTTCTTACCGTTGTGCAAGGAAGGGATAGTACAAAAGGATTGTGTCAGGGCAATACAGCATCATTGAAGATTATTTTTTGAGGAAGAACTGCACCTGGATTGTGCCCAAAGAAACAGGAACAAGGCATTCCAAGGCTCCTCACATTCAAGTCTTCATATAGATAAAGTAAGGCGCCATCAGAACAAGATGGAATTGCTAACAAAAGGATGGAGAACACTATTTCACCAAAGCCAGGAGCTCTGCAGTTGAGTCTTCACTGTAGCATGGAAGACTTGCTTGTCAAGTTCTTGATCTGAATCAAGGAACCTCAAGAAGGTCTTGAGCCTATATTTTTTATTATATACTATTATGCTGTTTGAATACTTGAGGAAATGTGTTTTTTAATGGGAAAACTTGTATTGATCTTTGTTTTCCTTCTTCAAAGCTGAATCTATCAAAGAGTAATGAAAGCCCTGTTTCAGGCTACAGCCCTGCATTTGTTAACATGTGTTCATCTGTGTCAGAACTCAGGTTTGAGATCCATTCTACAGTATCCCAAAATCCAAGCTGAATGCTCCAGCACTGAAATCTTAAAATGTGGTCCCTTGAAGTATAGAAAATGGCAGGCCAGTGTGCAACAAAACAGACCATTTACTGTCGCTGCTTAGCAGGTCCTGTAAAGAAAGGAAAGGTGAACACCTGATTGCTGTTTCCTGGCTCCAGTAAAAATTAAGTATCAAGTTGAGACCAGAACTCAGAAATGCTCCAGAAGGAGGAAAGCAGCTTTTCTCCTCCCTTTTCCTGTTCTTGAGCAGCAGCACCCTGAACTGAGTTGCCACTTAATGCCAGGAACTAGGAATAATGTTGGAAAGAATTACTCTGGAGAGCAGGCATCAGTCTCAAGTGAAAGATTGTCTGTCCCCTTTCAGCTGAAACCTAGTTATCTTGCATAAGAGATGGAGTTGAGTTGATGGAACGTCATTGCCCAGTACTGGAGATTTAAGATACAGTATGATAGCATAATGAATTTTAGAAAGTGACTTTAAGGCACTCACCACTTTCTTTGTTGGGGTTTGGTCTGATATTTTTGTCTGGTTAAGAAAGAATATTAACCTTGAACAGGTGTCAACCAAAGAAGGTTTCCATCATGCATTGCTTGTAATAGCAGAGCTAAAGAAATTACAGCCTCCCCCCCATCCTCCAATTCACTATCACTCTGTCATAGTGGTAACAGCTGTTTGTTTAGTGGTGGTATAAGCTGAATCACTGAGATGACTCAGGCTTCAAGAAAAATTGTAGCTTATGTTTTATTACAAACCCTTTCCATGATTGCCTCACAGACCCATGAGCAGTTCTATCAGCTGACTAAAGTAGAAAATTGCAGTATGGGAAGAACAATAAGTTTTGTTAGAAAAGCTTCCTGGGATAGCTGTATCAGTGTACATCAGCATGTTGTAGAATTACACCCCTACCATTGGGAAGAGCATAACCTACACTCCTTGTACAAACAGAGTCTGAGCTGAGGACTGTGACCCTATTAGATGGGGAACTGCTTCCTTCATTCTGACCCCTGATAATGGATGATGCTTGACACATACTTAAAATTTCAAGTTTTTTTATATGAGAAATCACAACTTTATATGTACTATGCACCCAGAGCCAGGTAGTTATGGTCTAGAGTGTATGGACTAGATTCTTTAAATAGGAGATAATTTTCACTGGATCCATATGACTTTGTTCCCTCCACATCCCCGTTATAATTTTTTCCACTAGACCTTAAAACTTTGTTTTTTTGGCTGGGTGAAGACCAGTAGCCACATCTTAAGGACCAACATCATGTTCCCAAATTTTTCACTTCCCAGACTTTGGTTATGCTATTCCGTAGCATAAGCAAAGTCTGATTATGGCTGCTTTCTGTGATTCTAGAGACGGGTAGCTGAACTGCAGGTCTCCTGGGCTTGAAAGCTCTTCTCCAGTTGTGCAGTGCACTCTTTTTTTGACCCTTGCCTAGTAACTCCATGAAAGCTTGGGTATGTCATACATTGATTTGTAATATGAGTTGTCTTCATTCAGGCAGGCATGAGGGAAACTTGTTGCAGGTAATAAGCAACACTGATGAGTACCTGAAAAAAGCTTTTACTGTATTTTCACTCTTGTGTTTTGCTTTTCACCTAACTGCTGTTAACAGGCTGCTCACTAGTTTCAACAGGTCAGTGACTATGTGGGGCCAGCCTTAATGGCTATAAAGAACAGCTAGACATTTTAATAGTCCTTTAATAGCAGTCAGTAAGGAACTAGTTTTTCATTGGCTTTTACCTTGCCACCTTGATGTTAACTCTTAGTTATCTCCTAATACTTGAATCAAAACTCCACAGAGATTGTTCTTATTGTTTGACTGAAGAAAGGATACTTCAAACGAATTGGATTTCAGTGTGATTGTGTGAATCATAGAATCATAGAATAGTCAGGGTTGGAAAGGACCTGAAGATCACCCAGTTCCAGCCACCCTCCCATGGGCAGGAACACCTCCCACTAAACCATGTCACCCAAGCCTCTGTCCAACCTGGCCTTGAACACCGCCAGGGATGGAGCATTCACAACTTCCCTGGGCAACCCATTCCAGTGCCTCACCACTTTTACAGTAAAGAATTTCTTCCTTATATCCAATCTAAACTTCCCCCATCAAGTTCTAACCCATTATCCCTTGTTCTGTCGCTACAGTCCCTAATGAAGAGTCCCGCCCCAGCATCCTTATAGGTCCCCTGAAGTTTAACTTTAAACCAAGTGAAGTTTAAACCGTCTCCACCACCTCCCTTGGTCTTTGACGGATACTCATCTGATCTGTTCAAGAAGCTAGGATAACCCAAAAACAGTAGCTGTACAAAAGAAAAGTGGTTAGTTTTTGTTCCTTCAAGTGAGTCATTGTAGGTTCAGGTGAGTGCTGGAAATGATGCTACAGAGAAGGCTAGAATATCTGAAGTTTATTGGGCAGGACTACTGAAACTCGTTCAAATTATAGAACTGTACTATATAAAATAACTTATATAGTTATATAAGTTATATAGTATATACATATAGTAACTTATATAGTAACTATATATAGTAACTATAGTATATAGTTATATATATAGTATATATATAGTATATATAGTAACTTATATATATATAGTTTGTATAGTATATACATATAGTAACTTATATAACTGACTGCTCAGCGTCACCGAAAAAGACTAGAAGAAAATTATTCCCTGCTACAAAATGTGGACTTTTTTTTTCTTGCATAGGTTGACATCTGTAATTTATATTAAGATTGTCCTAACAATCTGCCATTTCATAGAAAAATTTATTTTGAGAATAGGAGACCCCATTTTCTATTTCACAGTTAGACTAACTCTGCAACTTAAAATCCTATGCCCTATTTTGATTCATATAGCATACCATGCTTTAGATATTTTCCTCTGTTCTAATCCATATAAGGAAAAAGCTAATATTATAGTGAGTTTTATGAGAATAACTTCAGACTGGTATAACTAGAAGGATGGCCTCTCCCTTGCTCAAAACAGCTGGTCTCTTTCCAACTAATAATCTCAGTCCTGTTGTGCTGCCAGAATGAAATAAGGACCTATATTGTTCAGTAAGCCTCTTGAACGTTGAGCAGTCAGTGTCCAATATCTGATGAATGGCAGCTCATTAATTCCCATATAAACTGCCTCATGGAAAAAAAATAAAGAGTTTAAAACAATAAATTAATGAGTTTGCTATCTTTTTTTTTTATTTCACTACATATAATAGAGTTAGTTAAATTTATTTGCTTTTCTTTACTACTCTGGCTCACAGCCTTCTAGTGTAGGCACTGGTGAGGGTTAAGCTGAAGCAGGAAACCTTCTTGTAAATCAGTGCCATTCTAAAAACAGTTCAGTCAGGTTTGGTATAGCACTGATTGATTGATAGGTTAGAAACTGCCCACAGTCTCCTTGGTTCTGCTGCTTTCCACATGGGGAGCCTCCCACATTTGTCTTGGTGGGAGGTTAATTTTCTATCCATCCTGACAGTCAGGTCCAGGTGTCCTTGTCCACAAAACGGGTTGTTAATCAGGCAGCACAATCTTGCTAAGATACAGAGCAGCTTAAGATTCAGCTCTTGGCTACTCTCCTAGCCCAAAGTCTGCATGAGTATTTCACAGTACTTGGGACACAAACGCAATGCAGAGCAGCAACATGTGTTACTGCAGCCGCTGCCCTGCCAAGTGCATCATTTGTGCAGTGTTCCACATGGGGCAGATAATGTTCATGCCCTTCTCTGCCTTTTGTTTCCTACTGCCTTGGTCCCCAGCTATGCTGAAGAGATTTGCCTCAAAAAGTTGATCATATTTTTCTTTAGAGAATCTATTGCAGACATTCTGCAGCATTTTACAAAGCTGGTGTCTTACCATGTGAAACATACACTGAAATCAAATGATATGAACGGCACTAAAGCTGTCTTCTGTGTTGCCTAAAATAGACCACCGAAGTTAAAAATACATAAGGAAGACTGTTAATTTTACAGTCAAGACTGTTTCTTTGCTTAGCTGATTAAACAATCCCACAGGCAAGGCACATGATACAGTAAACCACAGCATGACACCAAAGAATTAAGACTGCAGGTGCACAGAAAGTGCATGTCCAGTTAAAGCTGTACACAGAGATCCCTTGTAGACATACCAAAATAATACTGATTTATAGGTATGCTTTCTGCTAGAAAACTATTAACTAATGTAATCTTCCATTGATCTCTAAAACTTAAAAACAGCCTGACTGTTAAAACTGACTGGAAGTCAACAAGGATAAATTTGGTCTGAAGAATGTATATTTAAACAGCTGCATTGTTCTTTAAAAGAATATGTCATGGTGACTCTTGAGTGCCAGCTCTGAGGATTGATCTCATTATGCTAATTCTTTAGAAAAACAAAATGAAAAAACCATTCTATCCTGAAGATTTTTACTTCATACTACAATTTTCCACCACATGTTTTCACAAGAAAAAGACTACTTCTTAATAAATACTTCAGATTTTTTAACAGGCAAAGAGCTTTTCACAATCTTTTTAAAAGGGCCCAGTACCAACTCAGTGTCATCTTGTCCATGTCCTTCAGTCTTTTATTTTGTTTTTTTTTAATGTTCTGTTGAGTTCAGTGTAAGACACGGGCAAGGCATATTTGGTTTTGGCCTAATCAGGCTTTGCTGGATGAGAGTAGATCACATGAGATAACACAGAACAGCTGAAATTTAGATTACATCAGTAGGTTCTGAATTTAATTTTGTTAACCACAGCAAATCCAAAATAGAAAAGAATTCTAAAGCCCTCCTTGAGCTAGAGGGACCACTTTAAGTCCCAGAGCAGATTTCTTTGTAACAGCTCTTAAAGGTCTAAGTTTCAATAATGTAATGTTCAGGAAAACATACTTTCTTTTAAAAAAACCTTCATTTTCTCTTCAGAGTTCTATTTAAAACAGTAAGTGCTTCAAAAATGGATTAGAGTGCACACACTAAATCCCCAAAGGTACTCTTGTTTCTTCAGAGGTGTTTCTGGAAGACCTCTGGAGAAAGCAATACTGCATTTGCTTCTGCTTGATTAATTCTTGATGGTGAAAGACATACTGAAATCACTCCTGAGTGAAGTGGCCAACAGTTATCATAGAGGTAAATAAGGACAACACGAAATTAGTAAGATACAGCACTTTGGGTCACACAATAGCTTAGAGGCATTAGTACAGTGTGTTAAGCATAGTTAGGTATAGAACAATAGATAGCAGGTAGTAAGTAATGAAGGTAATTTTTACAGAGTGGTGATAGTCACTAATTCTGAGAATTGCTGAGGCTCGAGAGAGGATAAGCAACTTGGGTAATATTTGATGCTGTAGGATAAAGCGAGAGCTCAACAAGCTTGCCTTCACAAGGTAATTTTGTTTACAACGTCTCTGTACCATTACAAAATGCATTCTTATGTATTCATTAAGCTCCTACCTATTATGAATGCTGATGACATAGAAGGGTACAGAAATCTGCAGGATTTGTGGGGGAGCTGAGTTGGTATATTAATGAGAAGCAAATCAAGGACTCAGTCTGGTTATTCAGAAATAATAGGTGACTTGCTTTTAAAGTAATTCTATAAAGAGAAAAATTATTAAAAGCCTTCTCATCTGGGGGTTAAAATCATAGGAACAGATCACCAGAAGATAAAACCAGAAAACCAAAAATTAAAAGTTAACAAAAGCCTTTCAGTTCTGAGCAAGAGTCTCTTCCTCAGATAAGTTATCAGGAATAATGCCTAAACAAGGACTTTATGATAGGCATCCATAGGGAGAACCAAGGCATAAGCTGAGTATTGACACAAGGTACTACTTGTGTCAATTGGCAGGAAGAAAGCCACAATATTGCACTTCAGCCAGGACATCTGAAGTCAGAGAAGGTTTCTGAAATCAGTGGAGGCTGCTTAAGAACAGAGCCTGGTAAGGTCCCACTGTTACGTCTGCCCTTTTTCTTGATGACATATATATATATATATATATATATATATATATATTATTTAGTTAAATGGATCAGATGTGTTAGCCTTAGATGTGCAAATGGTACTAGGTGTGTTGATTTTTCCTTTTCTCCTTGAACTGTCTAAAAATAATTTGGGTATTATTTAAGTAACAAGAAGTAGGTATGTGGAGTGCTAGGATAAAGCCCTGCTGCAAGTGTCCATTGGAAACTTAAGCCATGAGCAAACTACTGCTGATGTAAAATCCCCACTAGTCTAGGGTTATAGAATACTTCTGTGTCGTGTTATTAACAAAAATATATATAATCTTTGAATTTGAGTCTTAAATGCAACATTACTCCAAGAAAAGTAACTCCCAAGTGTTTAGAATTAAATAAGGTATCTGCACCACAGTTTTAAGTATTGGAATAAACAATCCATGCGTTAGTGAATATTACTAACATGTTAGTGTTATGTGTTAGTAATGTCCTCTAGGTTTTGTGTTTAATGAAAAGAGTGGAAAGGAAGGACTTCAGAGGAAACACTTTTGAACACTCTTCAGTCTTTGTTAAGAAGCAGAGTTAGGATTAAGTCCACTTAAAAATAATATTTGCAAGTCCATTTTATTTAATATAATGAAACACCCTGTGGGTTAGAACTAATCTGTTACTTCGCTACTTGGTTTTTTCTTTCAGCTAGACATAGTGTTACACCTCTGTATGTAGGTAATTTCTTTTAAAGCATTTTCCTCAGGCTTATAGAATGAAGTTGGACAAGCAAACCCTGAAAGGTTATCTGAAAACTTTGTATCTATTCAGAAACTACTATCACCAGAGGGGAAAAAAAAAAAGGTGGTTTGTTTATTTGTTTTCTTAACAATAGTTTGTTCTCAAAAAAAAAAAAGCTGTTTGGCATTTTCATTTTTATGTGAATGTGTTGTGAAAATTTTATTCTTTGCATTAAAGAAACAAACTTGATTTTATAACTAAAAACTGTATATGTGAGAAATAAGACATTTCAGTTTAAATAAAAAAACCCCAAGCATTTGCTTTTAAAATCGCACAACGTTTTGAAGCAGCTGAAATGATGAATTGACAAACGTCTGGGCTAAAGCAAATCTTTGTAAGACAATACTGGAATATAATTTTAAAGATCTGAGAACCACAAAACCAAGGGTGGTTTAGACACAGTGACAGAAAGCCAGGCTGCTAATATGAAACATACTGCCTACATATCTGAGAACAGTGCCTGAAATTGCTAACACACAGCAACACACAGAGTTTGGTTTCAACATTGTCCTTCATTTCATAAAGTCATACAGATTTCAGTAGATGTTTAACTTTTCTCCAGCAATGATTTGCACAGTTATAAATCACTTGTTATTTTTGGTTTTTCAAGTTTTCACACAAGATTTCTTTTTCTAAATGATCTGTTGAGTTCCCAAGTCATCTGCTAATACTGGAGAATGGGGAATCTCCATCACATAGCAGAACATGTATTCGTTCTCAGATGACTCAAGAATGTTGCATGTATAGAATCTGTATTAAGCGAGATGCTAATAAAAAGATGCAGACAGCTATGTACTGGTCAGAGTAATTTAGAAAGTATGCAGAACTTTTTAACAGTTCTTTTAAGGTAGAGACAAAGAAACGCAGAGTAGAATGAAACACTGAAGTATTTTGAGCTGGTACAGACACGTATAGACAAATCTGATACCTGTGTATATAGAAGTGCAGTAAATCTCATTGAACTTCAATAAAGCATATCTTTTGTTGACACATAGGAAACTGGGATTGAAAAGTAGGATTTAGAAGAAAATTTGCAGCCTCAGTGGATAATAGGTACCTCAGTAGATAATAACACTAGCAGTGAAAGGAAAGCTCTTGTGTAGAAGAGGGTTAGCTTTGAAATTCCTCAGGGCAACTGAGGATCTCAGTCTTTAATACATTTCAATCACTTGGATACAACAGCTAGGAATACGGTGATGAAATTTCCACATTATGCAAAGCGCACCCTTAATATCAAAGTGCTTACGGGAAGAACTAGGTGACCTTGAGTTAGCAATGTAAACAGGATGAAATTCACCAGTTCAAAATGCAAATCCAATGAAATGGAATGCAACTGAGAGTGGACTAATAATAAAAATTACTGTTTCAGCCAGCAGCTCATTAGTTGGAAACACAAGCAAATTGCTTTGGCAAGTACAATCCTAGGACCTTTGGCCTGCTTAGCTGAATTATTTGCAAAGGAGTGTTAATGATGTTATGCAAAGTTCTAGGGAACACACAAAAATAATTTGTGAAGCTCTACTCATTCATATTCAAGGAACATGAATGAAAATAGGAGCAGAAGCAAAGAAAGGCTCTATTCTTACTCTTTCAGTAGACTTTCTTACAAGAAGATTCTTCAAAACTAATCTGTTTACCCTAGCAAAAATGCTGTGAAGGAATAAAATCATAGAAGAGTTTGTGTGGGCTGGGACCTTTAAAGATCACCAAGTCCCATTTCTGCCACAGGCAGGAACATCAAAGCCCCATCCAACTGTCTGCTGAGAGGGGATATTGTGTCTGTCCGTAATAGTGAAGGAGGAATGCCAAAGGCGGGCTATAACACTAAGGACAGAGAGGAAAAGAAAATGCAAAACTCTTTGAACTATCTGAGCCACAGGAGCAAGTAGGTAGAAAGCAGAGAATAAATATTAGTGGGAAATTGGAAGGTTATTCTTTTCCGTTAAAGCAATTATAAGCTGGATCACCTCCCACTACGAACAGTCAGAGCCAAAGAAGTAGTTACTTTCAAAATGTATTAGTTCATTAACAGACTTATGCAATATGGCTATTCATAACAGCAGGTGGCTTGGTTGGATCAGGTGGTTTCTTCCAGGCTCTACACCCAGTTGTTGCCTCTGTAAGGGTGGATCTGTAGAGAAGACTGTGGATGACAGATTGCTGACATATTACAGGTCCACCTTAACTCAGAAATGTTTTTTGAAGACTGAACCATGACACTAGTGTCAGCTCTTTGGAACTGCCTAATTCAGCTATTATTTTGTTAGCCTGCAGCACATACTTTCATTGCAGGTCTAGGCAATGGTCAGAGCTGGTTCATGTACGCAGGGATATTAGGTTTTCTCACTCTTGAGCTTTTGACATATCAGTGAAGAATATGAAAGGCTTAATTATGCCTGTGGTGGGATCCCCTCAAGCACTACGGTTACCATGGTTGGGCAGCACCTGCGGGACAGGTCTGGCCGGTGTTTCCACGACTTTCCCAACTGTCTTTCTCGACCTGTGCAAGTGACGATTGTTCCTTGGGAAAAAATGGAAGGAAAAGGAAAAGGCAAAGGGGTATAATCCCACATTTCAGTTGCCTCTTCAGAATAACTGTTGCCCATATTAGTGGTAACTGCTGCTGAGTTTATGAAGCCCTATTTTATTGACCTTTTGTTTAGGTTAGTACTGGTTACCACATTGGTAAGTGGGGCAGTTGCCTTCAAATTGCACTTTTCTTTCTGTACTTTCTGTCTACCTGCTAAAGGTTTTGTGAGTATTGCACAGGGAAGTTACACATTGCATGTGTAACTGCCAAACTAAATAGAGAACTATGCAAGGGAACTGCTATATGCATTTATGTAGTCCAGCTCTGTGCAATGGAGATAAGCTTTTCACATTGTTCTCTTAGATTCTTACCCTGTTTTTTTATCAGGCACCCAGTAACACTCCTGACTCTGTCCCATACTATGGAAATCTGCAGTGTGCACTGGAGTGGGAGTAGTAATTACATAAACACTTCTGGTGTTTATGCATTTCCCACAGACCACTTGGAGCCCTTGTGTAATAATTTTATACAATAAAGAAAACTTTATAAGTATTAATCATGAAAATTAAGCAAGATCCTGCAGTTTGGTGGGTCAGGCAGCCTCCCTGGGTTCTGTACAATGCAGTTGTAAATTTTTTGTCATTGGCAAGTTCAGGAAGGGTTGGGTTGGGTGAGTGTGTTGGGTCTGTCTGGGATGGAGTTAGCTTTCCCCATAGCAGCCCTCAGAGTGCTGTGCTTTATATTTGTAGCTAATTTGTACTGTCAATAACACACCATGCTCTGGCTACTGCTGAGCAGTGCTCCCACACCATCAGGGCTGTCTCTCCAACATAGCCCCTCCAAAGGCCAGTAGGCTGGGGGTGGGCAAGAGGTTGGGAGACACATAGTCAGGACAGTTGAACCAAGCTGATCAAAGGGATGTACCATACCATATGATGTCTGCTCAGCAACAGAAGGTAAGATAAAGGGGGAGAAGAGGAGGCAGTAATTATTAAGGCATTTGCCTTCCAGAGCAACCTCTAGGCATACTAAGGACCTACTTCCCAGGAAGTGGCTGGATATCACCTGCTGATAGGAAGTAGAGATTCAGTCCTTTTTTTCTTTTTCCCCATTGCTTTCATGTGCAGCCTTTGCTTCTTCTTTACTAAACTACTGAAGCTACCAGCTTAATTAACTAGAAAGCCTGGTGAAAACACGTACATTTGTGCAAACTATTCCAAGGACCTTCTCTACTCTCTTTTATCTCACTTCATACATTCTTAGAGAAATACAGTGTAGCGCAATTTGATTTTACAGTGATCAGTCATGAACCTGGCTATAACTTTTCAGGGTTGGGTGTGATGCTGCAGCTGAGTTAAGCTAGTGAATGTTTCTGTAAAATGAGGTCCTATTCACTTATTTCTCCTTCAGCTCCTTTATTCCTATCTGCCAGTGAGCACCAGCCTTCTTTGCACCATCTTTGGTGCTCACCGGACCTTTTATGAAGCTGATTTAACTTGCTAACCTGACAAAAGGTTTTTGTCAAGGTCATTTTTAGTTCAGAGCTCAAGTGGCAACTGGAGAGGTGGGAGCATGTGTCCAGGAGCAAGGAAAGTGGGGGAAGTGAGACCTCCCCACCTCAGCCAAATTGTCAGAATATCCCAGCTGCAGTCTCAAATACATGATATACTGCCCAGCAGGAAACTAGGTAGAGACAGAAGTTTGTGATGGCATCAGAGATACGTGTGTTCATCATCTGTGCAAGGGCTCAGCCCCACAGGGGCCTGATGATAGCGAGGTTCAGCCGTGAGCCCGAATGGCCAGACAAGTCCATAGAGATGAGGCAGGCTGAGGATCAGGCCAGAAGCTCAGGGTTAGTGTCCAGATCAGTGGGGTGCCTGGCCCAGGACAGGCATAGCAGCAGCACAGCTGCTGTATAGCTCAGATGAGACTCTCGGCTTAAAAGCCACTGCAAAGTGAAATGGGGGAGACACCCGCTGAGGCTTCTCAGCAGAGCGTTCTGGAAGAGCTGTCTTCAAAGCTAGACACTTGCACCAGTACTGAAGCCCAGAAGACAAATCCCCAGCCAGAGGGAAGGTAGAAGGGGTATGCTTATAGCTCTGGCAGCTTTATAAAAACATTCATTAGCTCAGAGCTAAGATTGCAGTGAAGTAATAAATGCTTTGGTTGGGGTGGGGAGGGAGTGTGTAAAACATTTTATCTTCTAGCATCTCAGTATCTGATTTTTATGTTCCCCATATTGTAGATAGAGAATCAAATAGTACAGTAACTCTAAACAGCATTTGCTTCTCCAGAAACAAGAAAGAAGATGGTCTGTTTGGAGGATAGACATTTTCTTGCAGTTGGATTTACTCAATGCACAGGGACCATAGCATGATTTATGGTATCTCCTTTTTCACGCAATAAATGGAAAAGTTCTATAGAATTTTGTATTTCAAATTCAGACTCATAAAGACTTTAAAAAATTGTATGTAAAAAACCAAGAAAATACATCTCTTTAATAAATTCTGGTTCTATCCTTCACTTAATTACCATATACAGAACAATGACATGGTTAATGAGTTATGAATAATTCACTACTACATTTAAAAAAGAATCTTGTCTAAAACCAGCTTACATTAAAATGTTCTGGCCTTACCAGAATACTGTACTTGTCATCATAGCATGGTGGAATTATTCTCTTTAATAAATTGGAATAATATACCTGGTTTTTTGCAGTGTCTTTTGGTGACCAGAGCTCTCTGCTGTCTGAATTTTACTGAAGGTTTTCTTATATTTATTCTGCTTTAACATATTAAAGCTCTGTTTGGTTTGCATTAAATAAGAACAATTTTTTTAAATTCTGGCGTTGTCACTAAATAAATAATCACATGGCTGTTCTTCAGAAGCCCTGACCTTTTCTGTTATGATTCGAAAGATGAAAACATATTTTTCTCTTCAAACTCACTATCCCTGTACATGAGATGTGAGTGTATCGGCAAAGGTAACTGCACAAAGGTTTTTAAGAATCCTGTTTATGCAAAACTGAAATTTGCAACAACTTCTGAGTTTGGTGAAGATGTTTGCCTCTAATTAGAGGTATGCTAACCTGTGTTTTTCTGCAGTCTTCTCTCTGTTCCTGTTCCTGCTCATGTAAGCATTTGCCTTTCATTGCCTACTTTAACTCACTCCACTCTACAGTAATGGAGTTTTCACTTCTCACCTCAAAGTACAAATTCCTTGATTTTGCTTTTGTCAGTTAGGATAGAAAACTTCAAAGTGTGGAATATCTTTCATTAACTTTATAAATCCTTTCAGATAAAGCTAATCTCTCTGGGGATTTGAAACAGCATAGAATCATAGAATGGTTTGGGTTGGAAGGTACTTTTAAAGGTCATCTAATCCAACCCCTTGCAAGGAACAAAGCCGTTTTCAACCAGATCAGGTTGCTCAGAGTCCCCTCCAATCGGACCTTGAATGTTTCCAGGGATGGGGCATGTACCACGTCTCTGGGCAACCTGTGCCGGTGCTTCACCACCCTCTTTGTAAAAATTTCTTGCTTATATCTCGTCTGAATCTCCCCTATTTTACCTTAAAACCATTAGCCTTTGTTCTGTCCCTCCATGCCTGTGTAAAAAGTCCCTCTCCAGATTTCTTTTAGGCCTCTTTAGGCACTGGAAGGATGCTGTATGTTGTCCTCAGAGCCTCCTCTTCTCCAGTTTTAACCAACTCAACTCTCTCAGCCTGTCTTCACAGGATTGAGATCAGGCTGATTTTGTATTACAGTAATAGCAACAAGAAAAGACCCTTTCTAAAGGAGTTGCAAATACCTACTGACTGCTGCCATCCTCTAAATTCACAATCAGATTTGACATGGGCTTATCAGCAGCAACCCTTGCCATGTCTGCAACTGTTCCTCTTCTGTGTGCAAGAACAAGGTGTCCTGGTTTCCAGTTTTATTGCGTTAGGAAAAGAGAATGATACATACAGGACTGCAAAACAACGATCTATGAAGAGTGCCATGACTTTATGAATATTTCATATGCTTAGCCTGTGAAGTGCAATTATTACAGATTGGTTTTTAAGAATTTATTTTGATGTGCATTCATCAAGCTGTACGGGAACTGTGAGAGGAGTGATCCTGAAGACATTTAAGTGTCTTCTGAAATTAACACCCTCCAAGCAAGCATTTGAGGATCATGCTTACTTTATAGTAATGCACTTCCATGATTCTGGCAGACCAACATTGTTGTATAGTCAAGAAAAAAGAGCACTAAATAGAAAAAAAAACCTTTTTTAATTAAGAAATGGGGAGGGTGTACTTGCAGTCAATGTTCTCGTTGAAACAGTCTCAGGTCTTGGGGAGGTATCTGAAAGCAGCTGAGGCCTTCCCTGGCTCTCAAGGGAATGGTGGAGCTTAGAGTAAGTGTGTAAATGGACTTTTTAGGATAAGGCAATCCAGGAGAAAATGCATTCTTATAAAGAAGCTGTCTAGTCAGGGCTCACCAAAACCATTGCTTTTAGAAGATGCAAGTGCTGTCTCAGTGCCTAAGAGGAAAAGCTGAAGCCATAGAAGGAGCAGTCTATTCTTGTACTTGAGCATACTGGTTTTGTTATCTGATAACACTAAGTTTGTTAGTCTGATAACACCGGTTTTGTTTTGTTAACACAGTTTTGGTTTTGTTAACCAAGTCTGCTATTTACCTGTTTTGATATATTTATTTAGTTTTGATACATGTTTACTGTATCAATAATTACACCTGCTCTTGGCTATCCCAGTAGCTCAGGACTTGAATTTGTGGATTAAATCCTTCTCTATCAAAATCTCTTTAGTAATCGCTGCTGCACATCTTTGCAAGATGTTGTGCCTGTGTAGTACAGAAAGTAAATTAGGCAACAGTTTTCCTAAGATCATCACTCCACCAGACCTAAAACCTGTTCCTTGTATTTGGTAACAAGTATGTTGTTTCCAAACTTCCCAGGCCGGGGCTTACATAAGCCTCTCTTTGCTCCCTGACCTCCCAGTGCTGATGCTAGCCATCAACAGTTACTGAGACAACAGCATCATCATTTGAGAGGTAAGCTGTTCAGAGATCAGCTCTGCCCCAACAGGATGGGGACCTTTAGCCATGTTGTGGTTTGAGCAACAGCTAAGCACCACACAGCCACTTGCTCAGTCACCCCCAGTGGGTTGGGGCAGAGAATCAGAAGGGTAAAAGTGAGGAAACTCATGGGTTGAGATAAAGACAGTTCAGTAGGTGAAGCAAAAGCTGTCACAGAAATCTTGCATTACTGATAGCAAGATCCACCTAGCACTTGCCTCCCTTTCTACTTCATAACCTAAGCATGTAAACCTGTTGTATAGGATGCCCTACTTCCTGCCTTAGATGTCCACATTTGGTTTTGTTGTGTCAGATTGCTGTCTGAAACTGAAAAAGTATGAGATGTAGTCTGGCTGAATGTAAAATCAGGCAGTTTCATATTTCTGTGTCTCTGACAGTACTACTCAGCAATGCAAAAATTGGTCCATGTCCATTTCATGGATAAAACAACAGAACTGTAGAATGATGGCAACACTGAGGGCACACTAGCATCTGCAGATAAGATCACATCATTCCTCAGGTGCTGGACTATTAGTAATGGGATAGTAATTTCAGGATGTGGAAGCCTGCTGGGCCTAATTTAATGAATTCAGAATTAGTTATTCTGCATTTTCAGAGCTTTCCTGTGAGTCCTTCCTGATCCAGAAGTGGGTTGGCATCATTTGGCCACAACATGCTTGTTAAAGATTTGGGAAATTTTACCGTTATCAGGCTCTGTTGCTGTAACTGTTCCTGGTAAAAGATGCTCAAGGCCATCTTTGTTCATTGCTTTGGCTGTTGTTCTCCTTACATCACTGCTGCTTTCCATGGAGGCAACAGGAACAGCTGGGCCAGAGTTTTTGTAAGAAATGTGAAACTATAGATGTTCTCTGGAGAACCCATCAGAACATTTCATCATGCTCTGGTAACTAACAAGCTACTCTAAACCATTTCATGTTCAGCTTTATCATACAGTTTGTGAAACACTGATTCACATATTTCAGGACTTCAGAGTCTTCCTACATGCTGTGATATTAATTTGTTCCATGAAGAGGTTTCCAGTCAAGACGTAAATGTTCTTACCTAGAGACTTCATGTTTACGCTTAGGTCTGCTGTCATATGGTATGTTCTCCTATTCAGACGATGACTTTTTATCAGCTATCTATTGGGTACACTTTCAGGTAGTTTAAGGCCTATTGGTGTTGTCCATAAAGTCAGCTTAATACAAGCCTGGATACAATTATTGTAAGGCAGATGAATACTTTGCAACCCAAGAAAAGACAGTAAAGACTGATGGCCCTTGCTATTTGTGTCTCCAGGCCCACATCTAAGCTGTTGCCAAACCTGAGGCTGACTTTGGTTAAAAAGTCAGCAGTTTGTTCAGGAAAAGGTCTTGCTTAAGTTTCATACCACTATGGCTATTTTTGCCTTTTCTTTTAACTAGTCTTGAGACTAAATCTACTCTCTTCACCCCCTGCAAACTCTTCTTTCATCTTCCTCCTTATCCCCATATTTTTATAGCTATAAGCAGCAAAGAGTTTGAGCCACGCAGACAGAAAGAAATATTAGTGGACATGTCGGGTATAGGTGTCAAGGTCTTGGCATCAGGGGGCTGCAGGTGTGGCCTCTATGAGAAGAAGTCAGGGAATGCCTGTGCTGGACACAGATCATTCCAGCTGGCTCCACAATACTCAATGGTCCACACAGAACACAACTGAGCCCATCAGTGAAGCTGGTGGTAACTCTATGAAATCATATTTAAGAAAGGTTAAAACATTTCATGGCAATATGAGGAGTAAGGAAAAAAGGTGTGAAAAACAAGTGTGAACACCAGAGTCAGAAAAGAAGAGAGGGGGTGCTCCAGGTGTTAGAACAGGTATTCTCTTGTACCTTATAGAAGAGACCACAGTGGGGCAGATGCTGACACTGCAGCAGTTGGAGAGCCCCATGCTGGACAGGTTGGTATTTCCTGAAGGAACTGCAGCCTGTGAAGGAGCCCATACAGGAGCAGGTTCTCCTGACAGGAACTCTGGTCCTTGGAGGACCCACACAGGAGTCCGTTTTTTCCTAAAGGTCTTTAGCCTGTGAAGAGGACCTGCACTGGAGCAGTTCTTGAAGGACTGCAGCCCAAGGGAAGGGGCTGTGCTGGAGCAGGGGAGTAGCATTGGAGAAAAGCAAGGTGAGGAAGGAGCAGCAGAGGTGCACTAGTGTGTATTGGCTCCCACTCCCCAGTCTCCCCTGGACCATTTTGGTGGCAGGGAGTAGAGGAGTCAGGAATGAAGAAGTGAAGTTTAGCCTTGGAAGAAAGAGTGTCAGGAAGGGTGTTGTTTTATTTTTGTCTTTGCATCTCGTCAGCATCCAGAGCTGGCAATACATTCCCCTGGTTGGATCTGTTTTGCCCAAGATGGTAATTGGTTAGGTGATACCCCTGCCTTTATCTCACAAGATTTTTTTCATCTTATTTCTGCCTTCTGTCTTGTTGAAGAGGGGGATAAGAGTGGCTGGGTGGGCATCTGGTAGCTGACCAAGGTCAACCCAGTATGGTAATAAAAATAAAGGTTTTCCTCCTGTTTTTTTTTCCCAGACATTTTATGATAAGTAAAAGGACTTGCTCGGATTTGACACGCATGCTTAGATAGCCTTTATTTGTGTATGAGCTCAGAAAATGCTCTGCCCAAGGCACAGTCTAATGGGACATACAGGCACATTTGGCTGTACTTGAATGAGATTTTGCCTCCAATAACTTGCGCCAGGAGGGTTTTTCCCATCTTTTTTTCTATAAGTGTTTTGAATTGCTGCCCAGACTTTTCCTGCTTGCATGTTGCTTTCCTGTCAAGGGCAAATGAGCAGCTTCCATAAAAGCTGATAGTAGAGACTGAAGAACAACATCACTATTTTCCCTTTTCCAGTCATTTCCAGGGCAGTTCTGCTGCCCTGTGTCTTCTTCCTCTGCTATTTCTAGCGTATGCAATTGGTGCTGCCATATCTTCTGCAAGACACTGCAGGCCTGCCTTTAATTCAGTTCATGATGTGTTCACCCAAAGCCAGGACTCCCTTTGCTAGGCAGTATGATAATAGCGTTTGAGTGTAGAGATTATGCCTGCAGCCTGGAATGCCTTATAAGAAAAGATGGCATGATATGACAGGGTCCCTGGCCTCCATCTGAAACACTTCTTTGGATAAAGCATGTGGCAAGGCTGCCAGCCCTTGTTGATATAAACAGCCTCCTCCATTTGGCCAGACCATCTCTGACATCTGTCACATCTCTTGCATGTGTCTACATGCTGGCACACGTGTTTTTCCTTAGAGGCTCAAAGCACATTCAGCAAGCACTGCAATGGAAATACCACTTCAAGAGGATGACTGGGCATGGCATTGAGCTTCTGTCCTGAAGGACTGTGCTCCATCCTGTGCTTCATCTGGACTCCTTTCAGGTTCATGACCTATTGCACTGTCTTAGGATCTTTGTCTTCTGTATTAGGTGATAATGAAACAGATTCACTGCAGCTCTGCAAAATTTTATTGGATGGATCCTTCCACAGGGAAGGGTATTTCTTTGTATATGCGCCCACAGGTTCAGGGGAGGTCAGTAAGCTCAATAGCATCAATATTCCTTGCAAGCAGGAGGAAGGGGTGTCCCTGACAGATGGATTTAGCTAGTAACTGTATCTCATTGTTTCTGAATTGTAAAACTAGATGGCTAGGAAGATTTTGCTGGAACAATGATGTACTATGGTAATAGCATACCAACAGCTGTGTGAATAGTTTAGCCACTAACCTTTTAGAAGATATCTACAGTGTATCTTGAAGGCCCTTTTTATTCTTCTCCATCACATTGTTTGTTCCAGTATTTAAAGGGTGGCTACAAAGAAGGGAGTCACATGGAAAAGACAAGGGGTAATGGGTACAAGTTACTCCTGGAGAGATTCCATTTGGATGCAAGATGAAATATTTTCACAATGAGAACAATCAGCCACTGGAATAACCTCCCCAGGGAAGTGATGAACTCCCCAACACTGGACACTTTTCAGATTTGGATGAACAAGGTGCAGAGATATATTGTCCAGATCATGCTTGGCCAAAGAAGGTTGAACCAGATTGTCCAGATCGTGCTTGGCCAAAGAAAGTTGAACCAGACGATCCATGAGGTCCCTTCCAACCTGGGATTCTATGATTATGGTGATGAAATCATTCACTCTTACAGGCTCTGTAGTTCTCCTCAAAGTAAGGACCTCTAAGTCTTCTTCCCCACTCCTCTTCCGGTTGTCCCTGTCCCCAGATTTATTATAGTCATAGTTGCTTTATTTTTGCCTTACAGCTACGCCCAGTCCACCTGTGACATACAGGCAGTGATGTCCACATGGTACGTGGTGTTTTCAAAAACTTGATCCTACCTGCACAAACATCTTAAATAAAATAAAGAAGGTTCTATACTCCATTTGGTTTCATGTTGGCTTGGTCTCTAGCTCTGAAATGATGTATTGCAGCATGTTCTTCATTGTGCAGGAGGATGCTGTGGAAAGCATTGGGCACTCAAGAGATTTCACTGTCTAGTGCTCTCAGGGAGTGTCTTGACATGCAGAAACTTGTCTCTCTTCTCAATGCCAGAAACCTTCTGGTACTTCAGATGTAGAAAAAGACTGGGCATCCTCCATTGCTTGCAGGATTTCTCCTATTGCTGGCAGTACAAAATGTTCCCTTTTTACATAATTATGAAACTCGCTTGTGTTTATACATAAGCAAAGAATTAGATCCCATCTAACAATAAGCAGCAGGCCGATCCACTCTATAGATTGTTTTACTGCTCTTCTTTCTTCTTTTTTTTTCTTAAATCAAAACCTTATCCAGACCCTCTGTAAGCTTCCATTTTAGCCTGACAGACTTAGGTCATTAATCTTTCTGCTGTGGTCTGGAAAACATCTCCAGACTTGTTCCCAGATGTTTTGTTCACTTTCTTATCCAAAATGTGCACCCTGTTGACGAATCTAAAATTTTAACCCAATCATGGGTACTTTTTTTTTCCACAGTGCCATTATAAAACTCTGTTCTACAGATCACTTGCAAACTCAATGCCTAAATAGCTTTACTACATCATTAAACTTGCCAATTTTAATTTTCCCAGTTTGTCTGCTAAATTTGTCCATCACCACTACTACCACCATGCAAACACATACTGGTTTTGTTTTCACATTAGTTTTTGTATCTGCAGGGAGTAAGAGAGGTAATTAGCTTGTATTGGAGGATGAAGACTACTTTTAATGAAGGCAAATGTATTTACTGAGGAGGTCCACTGGAGCAAAGCCATAGCCCCCATCTTGGAAACCTCTCAAGCTTTAATTCAGGCAGTAGCTGTTTTCTGCATGCAACATGGAGTCTACAAGATTTCTGCATGCCGTGGTGTGGGCACAAACATACACACTTTGAAGTAAAAAGTCTAGGTTGTCTGTGATCTAGAAGTGTGTTTGTCTGACAGCTGGACCCTAAGAAATGTTGATATCTTGTGTTACAAAAGGAAGGTTCTTCTATTTTTAAATACTTAACTCTTATTTGCACTCCTTTTTACTTTCAATTACTGCCCTGGACCTTCAGAAAAATGGAAACTATTTTAGAATCCTTTAAGACGCCCTTGTTTCCTCATCACAGCACCTCTGCTGTATTAATGGCTTTTAGAAAGCTGGACGTTCCAAGTAATGTGTAAATGATATATGACACGCTATTCCATCTTTTTGGTTGCTGTAGCAACATCACACTAAATTACGTATTAGTCAGTAGTCCAGGCCAGCAACTGTCTTGTTTCTAGAGCATGGTTTACACATTATGAAGACTATTAGAAACAAATGCTAAAACAGATAATTGACTATAGAAGCAATTCCAGCAGAATGTGCATGAGAAAGCATTACACTGATTTGTTTTAGAGCTGAATCTGTGTATTAAGCTCCATATATAAACCTTTCAAATTTCCCTCACATCCTCTTTGTCCGTGCAAGTACATACACCATTTTTATATGCATGAAGCGAGAGAAGAGAAGCAAGCACACTTCAAAGGCAGGTAAAAACTGAGAACTGGAAGCTCCTTGTGATGACCCATGTATCTCTGTCCTACATCTGTGATACTCAGTCATACAATGCTACTGTATTTGAAGTGGTATTTTTATTTCTCCGTGTAGTATGATGACACAGATTTTAGCAAAATCAAGCTGAGATTATATCTGAAACACAGCTATCAAAACACCCTTCCTATAAGAAATGACATGAAATATTGAGGAGCTCTGGTCAGGAAATTGAAAGTAAAATTTGAATGTCTAAATGAGATCTAGATAAGGGGTAATGTGTTATAAATTCTGGTATGAGCAAAATACACGTTTTTCACAACGTCACATATTTTTATATGTAAATTTGTGCATTTATTTTTATTATTATAGAAGAGTCTAATCTAAAAAAAACCTTACTAGTCCAGATCTAATTGTTACAGAAAAGGGAAGAATACAATTTCATAACTCTCCAAAATAATAACACAATGAAAATTGTTGTGCACATAATGCCTAGATTCTGTCTCTTTTTCTCTGCTCATCTTTTCACTGCCTCTGCCTGCTAAGGTAAACAATGCTAGCCTGCCCCAAGCAGAAAGGAAGGGTGAGCATCACAACAAATCATCAGTGCTCTAGGTCTTTCAGTGAGAGGAGTTAAATGATGATGCTGGGGTTACTTGCTCTTTTTTCACTAGGAGGAGTATGATCACAGTATCACAGGATGTTAGAGATTGGAAGGGACCTCAAAAGATCATCTAGTCCAATCCCCCTGCCGGAGCAGGAACACCTAGATAAGGTTACACAGGAACGTGTCCAGGCGGGTTTTGAATGTCTCCAGAGAAGGAGACTCCACAACCTTCCTGGGCAGCCTGTTCCAGTGTTCTGTCACTCTCACTGAGAAGAAGTTTCTTCTCAAGTTTAAGTGGAACCTCTTGTGTTGAAGTTTGCACCCACTGCCCCTTGTCCTATCATTGTTTGCCAATGATACGATACCAATGATACTGGTATTCATGGTTTCTTTGTCCCATTCTTTAGGACAGGCTCTGAGCCTTTTTTGTATGTTTGCTATTTATTTATTTGACTGATATTTTACATTGCATCCAAGTTTACTCAAAATATTTTGGATATTGTTTTTCATTACCTTTGTTTTGCTCAGCTCAGTGTAGCCATTCCTTAACTCACCACTGGTGAGCCGGTTATAGCCCCTGGATTTCTAATGTCAGCTTGTCTCTATTTTCTTATCCACCCATGCCAGAACACCTCTGCAGTGCATCCTGTGTCCCCGTTCTCAATGCTTCTGCTATCACACTAGGCTTGTATTCCCCTCCACTGTACCATTATGCCATTATTAAATATTTCATCATATCAGAATAACTACATGTTCCTGCTCTAAATAAAAAATACAGTTATACCATAAGAGAAAACTAAAAGTAAAATAAATTAGGAAAAATATTACTATGCTCCAAAAAAGTTGCAAGCAGGCCAAGAAGAGTTCAAAGTTGGCCTCATAAGCCTCAGTGCTGTGAACTGGCAAAGCCAGTACAGTCTGAAGACCATTGCTAGCAATGGCAAAAGTGTGTCTACAGGCACACGGGGCTACAGTAGAGGATGGCTACACCTTTGAAGAAAAATGGATGTGAATCTGAGACAGAGTTTGATCCTGCACCACGGCATGACAAGCATCAAGGTGCTGTTATTTAAAGTATTTGTAAGCACAATTAAAGAAAGGAAAGTCTCACATTAAATCAATGTCTGGAAAACCAAACGCTGAATTTTTCAGTTTGCTGGTCAAGTAAATGGACGATAACTATGGCACATAGTCAAAGTGTTGCCATTCTTGAAAGAAAAGAACTGAAGCCGTTGTTCATTTTATAAATTTTACGTAAATAATCCATCTATAGTTAACTTTTGTGAATTACAGTTCATCAGAATAAGAAAGAGGTTGATGATTTGGCCATAAAATAGGAAATAACTTGGTTGGCTTAAAAAGCCGCTTGAAATTCCACTCTAAATACTTACCATTTTACTTTCAAGGATGACCCTGAATGTGTTGATACAGGTGCAGCCTTCAGATGACTTGTTTCATAACTTCTGAGGAATTGCTCTCGTTTCTTGCATTACACTTTAATTATTGTTTAAAGATCATACTTACTTGCTAGAATTATTCCAATTAAAATTAGCTAAAGTGTCAGTGAGATCAAGGGGATATTTTTGTTCTTGTAGCAAACACCGTGATTTTGTTTCTCTTTAATCATGCAAGTTTTACATGCAATCCATTTAATAGAAAACCTATTTATTTGAATTTTTTGTTGTGTTTTGCCCAATGAAGCAGAAGCTCTTGGCTGGAAGTCAGAGGTACCATGTGTGTCTTCAGTTAATATTAAATTCAGTGAGATTTCTATGTATATATTGGTCTGAATGTGAACAGTGCAGAGCAAAAGGAGGTATTAAAAGTGTACATGTGATGCGCGGGTAGACTCCACAACTCGTTAAGGTTGTAAGGTAGGTATTCTTTTATTCAGCGCTGAGGCACATGAGGATAGCTCCTCCAAAGGCATGTGCACCTCAACATCGTTCTCTTTCATATTTATCCTCTAAACTATTACATATTCATGAGGTTACACAACACACCTGTACACATTCATGACCTATCCCCGCTTCATATTATAATGAGGTAAAGGTCCTTGCTTGCACAGTGTCTCCTGGTGGTCATGGGCGGGGGTCTGAAGATCAAGTAAATGAGTCCTCCCCGAACTTTTCATCTCTAGTCGTTGTGCCTGTTCTCCGGTGATTTAGTCACTGTCCAAACCGCAAAGCTGATCTCAGTCGGTTTAGGGGTCCAGAGAACAGGAGTTACTGTTCCTTCCTCCTATCAATAGCCTTTGTCCTCCCACTCTGTTCCGCAAGCATGATAAGTGTTGAGCACGTATCTGTTGAGTAAGCACCAGTAAGCAGTAACATTGTTAAACAAACGGCTTAACCCTAACCTCCCCGTACATCGGTTAACCCTTCGCATCACATGGGATTGGTATAGTGGGTATAATAACTCAGTAATTAACTTGGAGGGCTGCTTGCCTTATTTTTGTTACTGGTCATTGTTAGAGGTAATGGCTTAGATGAGCTTTTGTCTCATCAGAGAAAGTGCAGTGATTTACAAAAGAAAAATGTATGTGATTTTTATTTCCCCCCAACATAGTATTCTTAAGGGCCTGATTAAAACAAAGATGAGTTCGCTATTGCATATTCTTTACACCTTAATTACAGAGTCTAGTTGACTTAATTGCCTGTGCTTGCCAACTACTGGTGTTATTTCTGTATCCCACTTCTCCCAGTGGAAAAAAATAATGACCTAGCATTTGCAGACACTGGAAATTTTGAACTAAAAATGAGAAACAAATCAAATCAATGCTTTGCACTATAAAAGGGAAAAATGAAGATACCAAAGTCTTTTCTTTTGGAATTTGCCTTACTTTCTGATTCAAGCTGGAGCTCATTTTCATGATTCATGTAATATTTTAGTACCGAATTTTGTCATTAAAAGCAGATCCTGGCAATGTTGTGGAAGGAGTAATTCTGTAAATGATAGGGAGTTTAATCTTGGGTCTGAAGTAACTGAGCATAAAATGTTCACTGTATATATTCCCAGTATTTGGTTGGGGGGTTTTCCTGTTTCATCTTCAGTTGCCATTTTTTATTCTCAATAACGCTGATTTTGACAGCAAGAGTTACTGTGGACAGATTTGCAAGTTATGTAAGTAGTCTTACATGCAGCTGAGGTTTCTTGCAGTGTCACTGTCAGAGCATGTCTGAGCTTCACTTAGTGTAGCCACTATTCTGATGTAAGAATACCTCAAAGCCAACACTTCTTTCATCAGGAGCAGTTGTAATATTTAGCTTAATTATAAAGAGAGTGGGCAAGAAGGAGGATTTGTATTCTTAATACAGAACTAGGGAATAAATATGCATTGTTCAAATGTACTATTAATAAATAAACAGCAGTTGTTTTCTTGGGAGAAAGGATGTTACACATTTTCAAGATGTATGCATTTCAGCCAAGCAATATCATAATTAAACCTTTGCTCCTTCAAATCTTCATCTTTATCTAAGATCAGATTTCCTGATCCTGCGTCACACCAATGTTAATTATAAGTATATTAGATAGGATCCATATTTTTCTTGGTAATCTCATTAATAGGTATCAGTATAATCAAGCAGATTAGAAAAGGTTAATTATCTAAATTATTATTTGTAATTTCAGAGAGTTACCAGGGACCAGTTAATTGGCTTTAGTCAAGGTAATAATCTTCTCTAGCTTTCATAACTAATATGCTATTTGAATTAAATATAAGATCCAGAGAGCTGAAAATGGTTGCAAGCTTGTGGAAGGTTACCAGAAAGAAGCAGGTAGAAGTTACAGTGCAAAACACTGTATGCCTCTAGTACGGTGTGTTACCTCCAAACAGGAAGAGTCTTCTGAACCATCTCCTGTGACAGTTCAGATGTCTTTAGGTGCCTAGTGTAGCACTTAGGTAAAATCAAAGCATACAAATCCTTTCTCTTCAAAATCTAGCAGGTGCTTGCATTTTGATTTTGAAAGTTCATAGATGCCTAAGCTTAGACTTCTGCGTGTGTGCCATTGTTGTACTAGAAAGACTGGCTTCATTAAGGATGCTGAAAACATGACAAATTCATACCAGGAGTATGGCTCCTTTTTTCCCAGTTACAAAATTCATTCTTTATTTATGTGTGCTCCTGACTGAAAATAATTTCTTAGCATACCCATAAAGTTTCCAGATCAAACTTTGGGTCCTATTTGCAAAAGTGTAAAAATAATAGAGCACCATTCTCCTCCTTCATGTGCCAGAACCCATGGGGTCTTCCTGTGGCAGTCCCAGCTGCCTCACTATCCCCCAGTGGAGATCCCTTCTTTTTGATCAGCATTAACAGCAAAAGCTGCAGGAGCAGCTTGATTGGTGCCTGTATTCATCTGCTGAGTCTCTGTTGTCCTGCCTTTGCTGCAGCTCTTGTACTTGCTGCACAACCTGTAACACAGTGAAATAAAATCAACACTTGGGATCTGAAGTCCACAAAACATTTGGACAAGTGGAAACTGAAATTTATTTAGGCTCAAACCTAATTAGTATCTCTTCCTCATCAAGAGTGTGTAGCATTTGCTTCGTTAGCCAACAGATGCTCCTTGTTTCATTGGTATTCTTCTTAAAGTGGTTGTTATTTTAATTGAAGCTGTTACATATTCTGTATTAGTAGGTCCTGGTTCATCTCCTATTTTTTATGCTGTTTAAATAAAACTAAGGTTAAGAGGATATTCATAGACATTTACCAAGGATTTTAGGAAGATAAGTCATCCAATGACTGGAGTATTTTGTCTTTTTAATTACCCTTTTTTCTCTTAGCACCTTCCCCAGGGTTTTTGCTTTTCCTTCCCGTATGCCAGCTGCCTGCACAGAAAACAAAAACAGTTGAAAGATGGCATGTCATGATAATAAACCTCAAGTACACTATTGCAAGCTTGTTCATCCATAGGTATTTTATGTGTTTCCATGTTCAACTGTTTGACAAATTCAAAGCTGAAAGAGTTCCTGCACTAAAACCACCCTCTGCATTAAAATAGCTTCCAGTGATCTTTTGAGAAAAAAATAGATTTAGCTGAATGAATGTGTTTGTGACTGAGTCATAGACTGTGGCGTAAACCCCACGGGAAATCTGATGGAAATTTAAAAAAAATACATTTTATTACCTTTAATAATACATTTCACTTTTTTGACAGAATATTTTTAGCCCCGTGCTTCAGGCAGCAGTAATCTTTCCTGCTGGGGGAAAGACTGAAGGTCTGCACTTACACCATAGAATTCTCTACTGCCGAGATTCACTTTTTCATGGCATTTTTATGCTATGATCAGTACCAGTTCTGAGTTTCAAGTATGCTTTTATCTACATCTACTTTATGGAAATCTTTCCTAACTTACTTTCTTGCTAGTTTTCCTCATAGCTTCCTTAATTCAATCTGCTGGTTTGCTTTCAGCCTTGTGTTTGTCTATGTGGTCTTTTTTAGCCAATAGGGCATTAGGATAACCAAGGCAACCTGGTAGTTTCTTCTCGTTCTTACCCTGTTGATTTGCATTATCCTTTGACGGAGCAGAAGTGCTTGCTTTACTCTAAAGGAGCTGAGATTGGTGAGAGCAGATAGCCTGACATTTTGTAACTGGCAAAGGTTTGGGTGCTTTTGTAGAGTCACAGCAGTAAAATACTGTCTTTGTTACCTCACAGCTGCAGAATTTATTGTACGCGCTTTACAGTGGTGGTGTACATAAATCCGAGGGCTTCTTTTCCTGATGTGTAAATCATTAACAGAACTGTATGTGTTTTATATAAGTAGTGCTTACTTTTATCAAGGGCATGTGGTTACAGCAAAGCATAAAACTGGTAAAGGTTCAAATTCAGCAATACCTCATCTCTAGCTGCAAAAATTACATCTGTAATTTTATAATTTAGATGGACAGTAATTGTAAAAAATATAAATACTCCTCTTCGTTATAGATAAATCCAGCTACTGAAAAGCAGCTCGGGCTTAGAATCTGCTTAAACTAATCTTCTTTTCCTGCTTCACCTTCTTTTCCTGGAGTCAGGCCGTGTTTCCTTAAGAAGAAGCTAAGCAGCTTGTCTTCACCCTTGAGGACTGTACAGTCTCACTGCAGTTACTCATAGAACCACTCCGTAGCCTGTGGCTCCATTCTGCCCTTCTTCTGTGCTATCCTGTGTCAAGGTTACTGTTCTGTGCCTATTTCTATCAAATGCGTTTGGGTCAACATAAACTTTGTTTTTCTTCTTTCCTCAGTGTAAGAAACATTTGAAAGACAAGTTAATACCTGATCTGGCTGGGACAGGCAGTGGAGGCTTGAATTTGCAATCTGAGTTTTGTGTTATTCAGGTTGACTTCTTTCATGGGAGGTTTTATGAAGGAATCAGTCTCCCCATTCTTGGCTTCCAAGAATACTTTATTGACATTTATTTCTTGTAGAAGTTCTTCCAAATAACTTCCTAATTTGTGATTTTCTGGATTCTTCTTAGCTTGTACTACACTTGCCATAGAAATGCATCTTAACCTGAAATTAAAAAAAAAAAAAAAGCATGGAAAAATGCAGTGTTATGCAAATTACTTTATCAGCAGCTTGTTTAAGAATATTAAGTAGTGCAAAAATAGTATTCATTAGATCCTTTTAATGCTTAGAAGTCATCTAATTAAACATCAGCTGTAAAATAGACTGAAAAAAGGTAGCAAAGCAAAATATTTTTTTGAAGGAAAGATTATGGGTTTACTTCATCTTTCTTTTTTTTTTTTTTAATGCATGAAGCAACATACAGTATTTGCCATACAACCTTTGCTGGTAAAATAACCTTCCAGTTTTATTTTCGGCTGTATCCAATGTATTTCACTCACTGTGCCCTCATAGAAAATGGAAATAACAGTAATTTCTATACAGTTTATAAAGTGTGGAAATATGAAGCTATAATGAAATTTGCTAGAGGAAATTTTAAGTTGTTCTGACTACTTTTTTTTGCACTGGAATTACCTCAGTGGAGTTGAAACCTGCTGTTTACTATAAGGGAGGTACAGTGTTTCAGCTTGTTTATATAAATAGTTCCTTATTTGCCTCAGTAAGGGGAAGCACCTGAAAAATGATACCAGCTAATGCTACTAGTTATTCTAGTGTCTTTTCAGAAAATGTAGTCAAATAATACCAGAGAATTGAAACAACAGATATGTAGGACAGAAGGTATTTTTAGATGTGAGCCAGGTGAAGAGAGGACTCTGCCACTACCAAGGTATCTACTTTGTACAGAATATTTAATATACAGAATTGTTAAACAGGGAATGCTATGTGAGTGTCCACGCTGCCCAGGATTCTTTCCAGTTCATTGAATAAAGTGCCCTAGAAATCAGAAAAGACTAAATCAGATTTTGGTGAGAGGTTTTTGTTCAAGTGATATTCTGATCTCTCCAGTTTTAGTTTCAGGAAAGTTTTCTCTTTTATTCAAACTCAGTCTGGGATCTTAATGGTTTATTTGCTAAGACAATGAGAAAACACTACGAATTTGCATTTGGGTTTTCTTCTCAGCTATTCATAAAAAGGCAGGAGATTACTATTTTTATATTAAAATCAATTTAATAACTGACCATGCTAGTGGAGACCTGCTGCATTATCATACTTGCTAAGCCCATTTCCACACTAATTCCACATAAACAGCATGGGCTTATTTAAAATAAAGATGTTATATTTCCTGTAAGCTAGAATACATTCTGAGTCAGAGTGCAACTTTTCAATCTTTTTCTCAAGTATGCACGAGCTACTTATATTCTATATGCATGCTGCATGTGGAAAAGGACATTACACTCACCTTACAAGCAAGAGAATCCATCAACATCAGCAAAATTTGCAAGGCTTATACCACATAAGCACAAGTAAAAAAAAAAAGCAGTGAAGCATATAAGAGTCTTAAAACCTTATTATACTTTCTGTTGGTGAGTAAAGGCAAGAAACTGTCTTTTCTCTACACATAAAACTTTATTGTATCCCTCCTTGAGGAATTAGCTTCAGTGTCCATAGTAAAGAGAATAGTGTGTGTGCTCCCAGGGCCATGAATAAGTATCTTGAGCCTTGGGATCTTAGGGACTGAGAATAATAAACTGATAATTAATTATTGATATACCTGCATTCACTCCACCAGTTTTAAAACTTAACATTTGTTGTCTAGTGATCTTTCTCTCAAAGGCTCCGTTCATCCCATGCAGTCCAGTTTAGAGAAATGCTGATACTAACCAGTAAATTGTCTCTTACTTTGCAGCTGTAGGTTTAAATAAGCACCTGCAGAATACCTCTTGTCTGCAGAGGAGTAGTGGCATTAAAAGGGATGGACTAGACCTGAAACACACAGCTTTTATGAAAATGACAACAAAAAATGAATTCCCACCAATACTAACCTTTTTCAACTGAAACAATAGGCAGCTACATCAAGCTAAGCTCTTTCTAATCTTGCCAGTTTCAAGAAGTACTTTCTTCAGAAGTACAAAATGTTCTTGAGCCATTTCTTTTGCACACAAAGTTTGAATAGGTTTTGTTTTAGCAGTGAGTTGGCATTTTTTTTGTGCACACTTACTCTTGTGTAAGTTTTGAAGTGTTCACCTCAAACTGGCTGGGAAGACTGATACATTATTCCCTAATTTCCAGCCTGTTTGGTTATTAACCATTTCTCCTGAAAGTATGAGAGCCCACAGGCTGGTTCACACTCTTTGTTGATCTCTGGCTCTGTTTACCCTACCTCCATAGTGAGACCATCTAGTTTATTTACAGCAAAGTACGTTTCTAACCGTGTCCACACAGACAAGATGCAAAGAGAGGGATGACCAAAATGCACAGTGTAACAAGCCTGATAGTCAGGTGTCAAAACACAACTTGGTAATTGTCTTACACATACCTATTTTTAATATTCTGGTGAGGTTCAGATCTGCTCAGTGTCGCAGTGACAGTTCTGTAGGAGCTAATGAGATTTCTTCCATGCAACTCATTAAAAAAAAATTAATCAAAATCATTGTTTCAAGTTGAGACTGCTATGACGAAACAGCAGTACTCACCAGAGTTGACTTTCATGATCTATTTGAATTTTGTTTCCTTTCATAGAAAAATACAAGTTCACATTAAGTTGCTGCTGACATACTTTTTTAGGTAGGTCAAGTACATTTTAATTTTTCCTTGATTGTTGGTACTTACCATTTTTTTACACTGTGTTTATTGGCTTCTAAAGAGGGAGAAAGGGCCACAGGCATCACAGAATGAATATGTAGTTACTGCATCAAAAGGTCAGCCTAAAATTCAGATAAGTGCTCCAAGAAAGTGGAAGTTTTGGCTTACAACCAGAGAGTGACAATAGGACAGCAGAACTATAAACAGAAAGGAAAGTATGGGCCTGCATTTTCCTGATGGCAGTCTTCCAGTACCTGCAGGGAAGTTACTGAGAAGATGAGAACAGGCTCTTGCTGTGGTGTGCAGTGGGATTAAAAAAGACAACAGGCATGTATTGAAACAAGAATGGTTCTAACTAAATACGGGGTAGTTCACCCTAAGGAGAGTCAAGCAGTGGAATGTGTTGCCCCGGAGAGTTTGTGCAGTATCACCCTTGGAGATTTTCAAGCTCTGAATGGATAAATTTAGAGCAACCCAGTCTTGTCTCACAGGTGACTGCTTTCTTCAGAAGGTGAATTACAGAGCCACCAACCTCCCAGGCTGAATTATTCCTTGATTCTGTGGTTCTGTGCTGTTCTACTTAACCTTGATAGTACCCATGACATTTGGGTGACCCTGCTGGGTCTTTCTATGCTTCTGTTTTCCATTTTCAGAGCATTTCTTACAATCCACTTACATACAGACACATTGTCTTTGTGTGCAGCATTCCTGTGTGCATGTCCCACAGTTACCTCTGCTTTTTGAATTCTTTACTAGCAGTGTCCCCACTAAGAAGTAAAACTTCAGTAGCCATGTACTCCACTGGTCTTTTTAGTCTTAGCAGTAAAAACTGCAACATCTAGTTCAGTGTAATTTAACACATATAGGAGTATACATGGATATAGTGCTTCATGACCATAAACCTTGTGGTTTTGTTTACTACATACTAGGTAGCTCCAAATGTTCATAGCATTTCATGGAGTTCTGAACAAACATGTTATATTTAGTTTTCCACTTTCCTAACTTAAGCAGCTGTTGTATGTCTAGAGTTAAGGTCAGCTAGCTTTTCTGGCTTTCTTACTTGTGTCAGGCAAATACCATTGATTTGTTCTTCAAGACCATTTTTAGAACATTTCTTTTGTATGGAAAGTTAAACAAATACATGCTTCTGCATGTCTAATTAAAAATCACAAATGATTGGCTGATTTCAGTCGCCAAGGCTGGAGACTCCACAAGCTCTCCTATGCAAACTTGCAGTATTTAATAAACAGCTTAAGAAATATCGATTAAATTGCTGAATAATTGATTTCTTAAGAAAAATTGAAAAAGTTGCTTTGTCCCTTTTCCCCTACAGCTGTCTTCTCTTCTTCCTCAGTCTTCCCTCCCTTCTGCATGCACACATGTACAGACACACAACAGGAAACAGAAGTTTTCCTTTTACTCTGTTTTCCATAGCTCTCCTGACTACTGCAGCATGTCTTTCTCTGTAGGGGTTTACCCTTGTTCTTCTTTCATTCTCCCTCCACATCTTACATTCTGCATCTCATCTGAATAGCCAACTCCATCTATCTTCTCTGTTGTGATTACCCATGAAACCAGACCTTTTCCTTTTGTCCAAACAAAAATAGTGACCTGTCTCTCTGACATTTCTCCATGAATTTGTCACCAGCAGTGCAAGCTGGACAGGGCTCCAGACAGTTCCTGTTCAGTCACCCAAATCCTTTGTTTCTCACGTTTTTCTCAACTACTGTAGAAGGCAGCAAATCACATTTCATATCTGAATTCCTATCCAGGCTGTCTTGAATGTTTCTTTGTGTTGCTATTCTAAAATACTGTGTTTTCTGCCCACCAGATCTCTTCATGTATTTTACAATGAGAAACCACGGTACAATTAACAGAAAATTTGGGCAAAGGGCAAGCAAACCTCATTCTTTCGCATCCAAGTATCCTGAACACTAAACTATAGTCACATTCTGTTCACCTTTTTTCTGTCCCTGTAATTCTTTAGTTCATACCCAGAGTGAAAACAAAAGGGGTAGAGAACAACTCCAGCCCAGATTACTCTATGCCATAAGAAGAGATTTGGGATTGAATTTCCCTATGATGAGGTGATGATTTAACTTATGCCTCCTGGTTTCTAGGCAAATGACCACACAAGTCTATTTTTATCTAAGTAAGTGAAGCAATAATTTGTAATACACAGGTTTTTGAGAAGCCCATGTCCTATTGGCCCAGGTGAAAATCCATAATGGAGAACCATGTGCTCAGAGCAAAACAAAAGACTGTTACAGACTTACCAGAAAAATAGAAAACCATTCTAAAATCACAAAATAGTCATTGGATATTTTGAAATGTGAAACTACTCTTGGTTTCCTAAGGAATCTACAGGCCCCATTCCTTCCAATATTGTATTACCCTGCTACCCAGAATAAATCATATTTAACAGAGGGTGAAATTCCCAAAGATTCCCAACAGAAGCATACAATTTTTATGGAAATTGTCAAATGACCCTAATTAGTGGGCCCTCATGTGGAAGGAAAATTGTGCAGACGTTATTTAACATTGAGTTCCACTTGACAAAAGCCCGTTAGTTCCACTGCTCACTCGTGTTGACTCAGTATTGCAAAACTGTACCTGAAAGAGCTTTTGTTCTAACAAAATTACAGACTTACTATATTCAAGGGCACAACGTGTTAGCAGTGGCCAAGAAATGTTTGATGCAACTTAGGGTATAAGAGGTAAGCAAAGTCTTTAAGCCACACATCACATTCTAGCACCATCATCATAGGTGAATACCACGATGTACAATGGAACTATTTGAAAATGATTTTGTTTCATACCAGGCCTCTGTCATTCAAACCTCATCTGCTGGCTTGACAAGAAGGATGATACATAAATCATGAAGAAATCTGGGATGAATATTCTCTTCCTCTGTGCTGCCATAGTTATAGCTGGCACAGAGCCCACCTTCTCGGTTTGCGGTGTCCTTAGACATTGTATTAGTTTGTGTGGCAAGTTTTTAGTAGCAGGGGGGCTGCAGGGGTGGCTTCTGTGAGAAGATGCTAGAACCTTCCCCCATATCTATTAGAGCCAAGGGCAGCTGGCTCCAAGATGGACCCACCACTGGCCCAGGGAGCCCATCCGCAATGGTGGTAGCACCTTTGGGAGGATATATTTAAGAAGCAGGGCAGAAGGAGAAACTGGCACAACAGCAGCTGAAGAAAGGAGTGGGAATATGTGATAGAAACATCCCTGCAGACACCAAGGTCAGTGCAGAAGGAGGGCAGGAGGTGCTCAAGGAGCCAGAGCAGAGATTCCCCTACAGCCTGTGGTGCAGACCATGGTAAGGCAGGCTGTGCACTGCAGCCTATGGAGGTCCGTGGTGGATCAGAGATCCACTTGAAGCCCTTTGAGATCCACACACCAGAGCAGAGGAAGAGTGTGAGGAGTCCTCCTCTGAGAAGAAAAGAGCAGCAGAGATAATGTGTGATGAGCTGACTACAACCGTCATTCCCTGTTCCCTTGCACTGCTCAGTGGAAGGAGGTACAGAATTTGTGAGTGAAGTTAAGCCTGGGAAGTTGGAAGGGGTGGGGGGATGTGCTTTAAAATTTAGTTTTCATTTCTCATTACCCCACTCTAATTTGATTGGTAAAAAATTAAATTAATTTTCCTCAAGCTGGTCTGATTTTGCTCATGACAGTAACTGGTGAGTGATCTGTCCTTGCTCTTACCTCAACCCACCAGTCTCTTATCATACAGATCATACTTTTATCATATGCTCTGTTGAGGAGGGGAGTGATAGAGCAGCTCTGGTGGACATCTGGCATCCAGCCAGGGTCAACCCACCAGAGCCAGCTACTCCAGCCAGATTCATGACCTACAACATTTTTCGTCTTATAAGTAGGAGGTTTTGCTGGGGTTTAATGTCAAACATACTTGTGTAAGTAAAGCTGCAGGAAAAACACAGACCTGCATGTTTTGTAGATGTCAAAAAGAACAAAGACTCATGTTCCTCAGTAATGAGAAGTGTGCTGTCGCTCCAAGCTTTTTGTAAAGTGATAATCATTAAAATGCTCTGGGATGTAATTTCAGTGCAATCACTGAAAATGTCACTGAAATAGAAATGCCAGGCATATAATGCTTGTTAGGGGTTACCAACCTGCATGCTGGTGGAGGGAGAGAAAAAATATCAATAAATGACAAAGCTTTTCTTTTCCATGCAGTTAGCCAAATGCAAACATATGAACTTTCTGAAGAACAACAGTTTGTTCCCAGGTTGAGAGTTTATATGACTTTTTTAATTGCTTGGCTGTAAAGTAAAAAATAAAGTGGTTTGTAAAGGAATTCAGTCATTGGCTGCTGCTTTTGTTATGAACACAGTTCCTCTAAAAAAGGAATCAGATTTTGACTAATGGAAAAATATTGTGTAAAAGTAAATGAAAAGAGATTCAAGAGTAGAACCAGGATTTCCTGAACCCCAGTGCCAGTTCTTATGCATATTCACCAGTGAAGAGTGAGCATAGTGGGACTCTGATGCAAAGTTCTAAGAGCTGGCTTCATAATCTCCCCCTTCCTCAATGAATGGAATTAGTTACATATTTTAGCTTTGGGTTTTGAGTGTTTATCCTGAAGGTCTTGCCAGTCTTCAGTTTGAAGCACCTGCAGTGCTGTGTCCAGTTCAGGGCTTCCTAGTAGAAAAAAGACACTGGCATACTGAGGTCCAGCAAAGGACCACTAAGATAAATAAGAGACTGGAGCATCTCTCCTATGAGAAGAGGATGAAAGAGCTCAGGCTATTCAGCGGGGAAAAGAGAAGGCTCAGGGGAGTTTCATCAATGGGTGTAAATACCTGATGGAGGAAGTAAAGAAGATAGAGCCAGGCTTTTCTCAGAGGCATCCAGAGAAAGGACAAGAAGCAATGAGCACAAACTGAAGTATAAGAAAATCCACTTAAATATAATAAAAAACTTGTTTCTATGAGGGCATTCAAACAGTGGAAAGGGTTGCCCAGAGAGGTTGTGGAATTGCTGTCCTTGGAAATACCCAAAACCCAACTGGACATGACCCTGGGCAGCCTGCTCTAGTAGGCCCTGCTTTGAGCAGTGGGGTGGGACTAGGTGGTCTCCAGAGTTCTTTAGTAATTTTTTTTAAATGTTTACTAGAATTCCCTCTTGGCTTTTATTTTTAGTTATTTACAACAAAATTGCTACTAGCAATAATTCTGACCATGAATAATCCCTGCAAGCTAAAGTCCTCGAAGTATCTCGGAAACATTAATTTCAATCAACATGCAAATTATAAGTGTAATTAAAAAGATACACATTTTGGTGAGATTTAATGTCTGTCCATTTTGCAGGTAGGCAACAGATGTCCGACATGTCAGAGACTAAGCTATTGGCAGGGATGGAAGCAGAAGTCTGGAGCTGAGTTCTAATTCTTCTTCAGCAGTACACCTGCTTTCTGATACTCATTTCTGTCTTCCCCACCTCTGGTATAATTGGAAGGCTTAATATCCTCTATGATTCTCTGCCCTTGAATTGTTTCCCATCCTCTTATCCAAAGATTTGTTCTCCAGAACCTATGCTTTCACTGAGGAATGTAAAAATAACATCATGTCTTACAAACAGCAGTAACAACTCTTTAAAGTCTAGTTTTACAGCCTTTGAGCTAATGGCTATTCCTACCAATTTCACTTGCAGACAGTCTGCAGAAATGCCTCTGATTTTAACAGTTGCCCCCTGTATTTCTGAAGTTCTTTTTTAAGATAAAGATAATACTGATTGTAGCAGTGCTTCCTGCTGATTGATTACATATCCAGTTGATGCTTTTAGCCCATAATCTAGAGTATTTGCACTGGCATGATAGCACAAGCATGAACTCTTTCTTGTCCTTTTTAGTTTCTAGTAACTGATTGATTTTATATAAGTATTTAATCCACTAAGTGGCAAAAATGCATGAATTCAGTGAAATAAAATTATTTTCATATCAGAGTGTATACTAGTGAACTGAATTCCATAGCAAAACTGACCTTGAGAAGCTGCTACTAAGCCTTCAGATTCCTGCAGGAAAATGCTTGCTTCCTGAAGAATTTGAGGTAGATCATGTCAAATCAGGAATAACTCCATAATTTTTTTCAATAATTCACATCTATTTTGTGTACTACTGTTTTGAAACCTCACTTCGTATTCTATATTTTATATCTAGAAATTAATATTTTGCAGGTACTATATTTAAAAAAATTCTCAGATGCTATGAAACTGAGGGTTAAGGAAATAAAGCAGTGTGTAATTCCCGTTACACTTATCACACAGAAGACAGAAATCTCAAAAAGTAAGTTTGAATCAGTAGGACTCTTGAAGTAAAGAGGTTCATGCAGACAGCATAGTAAAGGACTAAGTCCATGTACTTGATTGCTGAGCCTTGTGAAGTACAAGCATATAATTTCAAGAAATTCTGCTTGGTAATAACACAAAAAATAGATCTGTCTGGCCTGTGAAATCCTCTAAGAGTGAATGAGCTTTAACAGGTGAAATTATCAGACATGGAGCATGTGAAGAAAATGTAGTATTAATGATATCAAGATCCATCACATGGAAAAATAGGGTAACAGGTGATTCCTGTAACACTGATGGTCTTTATAGCCTTCTCCTCAGCAGAAGATTCTTGCCTTTGCCACATAGAGGATGTTAAGACTTCTTTCTTCTTGCATCTGCTATTCGGAGTCGTCCCATGAATAGATCATTGAAATACAATAGGGCTTTAATATTATGCCCAAAGACAATATTTGCATATATCTAGTCCCACAGATGTACGATCAGAATGTGATCCTGTAGAAGGAATCACATTTCTTCTACAAAGGAGTAATCTTAAGTTAATAAATAAACAAGCTAAGAATATATGGTCATACTTTGTATAGCAACACGGTTATAATTGCGCAGTTCTGATTTGGAGATGTTCTATTTGTATATTCTGTTGTAGACACGTAATTGTGAAACTCTTCTAGGAATAGGCAGGTATAAAAACTAAGCACTCTTGCTCAGATCAGAGGGTTTGAATTGTAAAAAAGAGCCCATGACTGTCCCTTTTCATATGCTTCTGTGCATACACTAATATTTTCAAGTACCAGTTTCATCTTTGAAAGCATTAATTTTGTTCAAGCAGTTAATAGCTAAGCAATTAAATCAGAGCTGGAAACTGAAGGAGTGGAGTAGATTTTGAAATGGAATGCCCATCAACAACCTGCAGAAGCACTGCTCTTTTGTACCACTGGAGGAGAAATGTACCAGAAATCATTATTAAAAAACTGCCCTCTTTGGTTTTTGTATCAGAGACAAAACAGCCTGTGAGAAGTGGCTAAATGTTACTGTGTTTATTCATCCTTCCAAAAAACTGGGTCATTGCCTATCTCTTGTCCATATAAGCTAACACAGCTTTCTAACTGCATCTCCAAATTCTGACAAAGGGCAGTAACATATCTGTAGGTAGTGGTTGTTTATTCAGATCTGTACACCTGTGACTCCTAATCTGTGTGATATGGATGCCTATGCTGAGTAGCTCACGCTTAGAGTTCAGAATGAAGAAGTGAAGTTTGTGTTGGCATGATGCTTCATTGGCAGAAGGCATCTAAACCAGTTTAGCAACATTGCAGAGATGGTCTTAGCTTATCCTTAGCACATATTATTCAGCACCATTTAGCTATGAAGAATAATTGATCTGGATTATTGAACAGCTAGTTAGTTTTTGTACCAGTCAGTGTATTTCATAGAAAGTAGCAATGTAAATGAAAAGTAAGACAAAAGTAAGCAAATATTTAAATGTAGCTAGGGTTCTGAAAGTGCTATAGAATTAAGCTTGAAGAAATCTAATGGGGGAAAAAAGGCAGAAAAATGGTACTTATAACCCAATAGACTTCTGTGATTCACTTGGTCTAGTCATTTCTAAAACATACGTTTCCATCTAAAGACTTCATAATGCCTCAGTTACCCATCTGTATTGTCTGCAGTTGATTTGCCCTCTTAAGATCCTATTGCTATTTGTGATGTCTTGAAAAGCTACCACAAGGCAATGCTCAAAACCTTTTTTGCAAGCCAAGTGCCCTACACTGTCTGAGCTGCACCTGGGACAAAGATGCAGAGAGGAGGAAGGAAAGATGCCTCTTTTACTCAGTTTTGTGGATGGTTCTTAGAGCCCTAATAGATTCTGTGTGCTTGAGCTTTTTCACAGATGCTTTGTTCTATGCTGGTGATAGCCACCCAGGACTGTAATATTGGCAGCCCTGTTAGAGGCTGTAACCACCTCATGCACTCTGACAGGTGCATGAATTAGAAGACATTAAAGGAGGCAGAGATCTGACTGTTCCAGCTCAGGATTCCTACCATGCCCAGTTAAACAAACAATCTGAACCGGATTTGAAAGTCTGGTGCCAGTGTCTATTAAAGAGTGTCAGATTATATATTCAACAGACTGTCAGTGAAGCAAGTGAAGGATTAAAAGAGAAATCCAAAATATGGTTGCATTACTCTTCAATGATTTTTTTCATTTAAACTGTATAAAATATGCTGCTACCTAGGGCATACAGCCAAGAAGATGAAGGCGTATGACCATAAAAGGCATTACTGAAAAGGCAACTTGAAAAGATGCAGGTAACAATAATGACTGAAGTGTGGATCCAAGTTTCAATAAAAATGACTTTTATATCAAATGAAAAGGTCAGGTTTTATGTAAGCAAGGATTTAAAAGCCTGTGTTATTACCACCTAAAGTAAAACCCAGTTAGAGCATTTTTTCCTCCTGCCATTTCATAAATGTCAGCATAAGGTTTTTATTTCAGGGTTTGTGGATGAAATATTTTGGATTAAATGCAAAAATAACGTTCTTACCATTTGAAACACGATCAGGTAACTGAGTGCCTATGAAGAAAATACTAATTGAAGTTCATTGTAATGAAATATAAACCAAAATGGGTTGATGTTAATTATGGAGGGTGATAATTGATTTCAAGTGATGTAAATTATGACACTTAAAATTATTTAATTAGTAAATTAGTAATTAGTAAATTAGTAATTAGTAAATTAGTAAAATTTACTAATTTACCTTAATTTACTATGAAGTCCTCTATATAGAGGGCAAGCATGAGGGTTCCTGATGCTTATGCCTTTTCTTTGATTCCCTGAAAATTTAAAATACTTCTAAAAGAAATGCCATTGATATATCAGGTTTTTGCCTTTACATATTCTTTTTTGTGGAGGTTTTTGGGGTTTTTTTTCAATTTTTATGAGATAGCCTTTGTCCTATTAAAACATGCTGATCTGACATTTCAGGTTGCTTGGGCATAAAAAGTCATCATTATTGGAACTTTTGAATTTTGGTCAGAGTATTCTTTTAGGTGAAAATCAGGTGGTTTTGCTTGCAAGCAGTTCAAAATTGACAACTTCAATCCCCAGTCATCATCCCTTCCCCTTTGGCTCCTAAACTGGCTGGAGGTTTTATAATCTTTCAAAGGCAGAGGACTCCAGTCTTGATTCTACTGTTCCAAGGTGATGTCATTACCCAGTACAATAAGGCTTATAAAACTTTATAATTCTCATACACACCATAGATACAATTTGGGACTAAGTGCAAAGAAGGAAAAATTGCACAACCACTGAAGTGACACAATAAAAGCAAATCAAAAACATTCACTGAAAAAGCAGATGTAGCTGGATGCATTAATAAATGGTATAACCAAAAGGTCTTGATTTCATTCTGAGTCTTTTTTCACCAAATAACTGTAGAAAAGAAATAAAATATATTTTCCTCTAGTACAGAATGTATCTTTTGTTCCTTGAAGTCTTTCTTTCTCCAAATTCTCTTTCATAATTATTTATTTATTATTTAATCAAGAAGTGGTTAAATAAACTTCATGGAGTAGTAGGGCAAACTGAAAACATTCATATGAAATCTAATCAGACATATTTGGTGGCAGAAGTAGGGGAGAGGCATTCTTATGTCCTCAGTTTGTTAAATGCTATCCATAATCTAAAACCTAGTATCTTCTGTTTAGTTAATCTTTATTAACTGGGCCATTTGCTTTCCTTTATAGAATCCTAGAATCACAGAATAGTTAGGGTTGGAAAGGACCTTAAGATCATCAAGTTCCAACCCCCCTACCATGGGCAGGGACACCTCGCTCTAAACCATACCACCCAAGGCCTCGTCCAACCTGGACTTGAACACTGCCAGGGATAGAGCATTCACGACTTCCTTGGGCAACCTATTCCAGTGCCTCACCACCCTCACAGTAAAAAACTTCTTCCTTATATCCAATCTAAACTTCCCCTGTTTAGGTTTTAACCCATTACCCCTTGTCCTATCACTACAGTCCCTAACGAAGAGTTCATCCCCAGCATCCCTATAGGTCCCCTTCAGATACTGGAAGGCTGCTATGAGGTCTCCACGCAGCCTCCTCTTCTCCAGGCTGAACAGCCCCAACTTTCTCAGCCTGTGTTCATACGAGAGGTGCTCCAGTCCCCTGATCATCCTCGTGGCCTCCTCTGGACTTGTTCTAACAGCTCCATGTTGTTATGTTGAGGACACCAGTACTGCACACAATACTTCAAGTAAGGTCTCACAAGAGCAGAGTGGTGGGGCAGGATCACCTCCTTCGATCCTTTTGATGCAGCCCACGATACAGTTGGTTGCTGAGCTACAAGCACACACTGAAGCCAGCTTGCTCATGTTCAGTTTCTCATGACCAACACCCTCAAGTCCTTCTCCACAGGGTATTGCTGTACAGTGAAGATTTCTCTCTGCAAAATGAATTTCTTCAAGTAGTTTCTTGATGTGTTTTATTTACTCTAACAGAGATGCAAACACTACCTGTTAGAAATGCATTCATCAGTATGAAACAGAGTACGGTCCTTGCAGTTTCTAAGAAACAGCAAGTGAGTTAATAAATGAATGGGTTAATGAAAGAATACATTAATAAACTTACCTTTAACCTCCAGAGACTGCAGTGTAAGTCTTTATTCTGTAAACAAGTACATAAAAGTCTCACAGTCTGCAACTTCAGGTTCATTTCCTTATACTGTAAAACAAATGAAAAATCCAAACCACAATCCAGGATGACTGAGAATCTTTAAGGAACAGCAGCCTAGATTGAAGATGGGGGTAGATCAAGTTAGTGCTATATTTCATTCAGTTTGTACATTCATCATGCAGAAGTTAGGAAGGAAAATTGTAATCCTGATCAAAGCTAATTCCTTCAGAAGGCATATTGAAGGTTTTAGGACCTTCAGTATTCTTTCACTGCAAAACTGCAATTAAAAAAGACATTTTTTCTGGAAGATGAGAATCTGTGTGGAACTTAACAGGGTTATGATACAGCAATAGTGATACTGTTACTGGTTTGGCATGTAGAAAATTCAAAATAATTTGATATTTTTTACTTTCTGTAATGAGACACTCTCTGTAAGGAAGCTGTGTGGTTTTTACTGACATAGGAAATTAATGACACCAAGATAAACACCTGAAGAAAATAATCTGCTTAAAAAATGTGTCAAACACAGGAATGTGTTACCAGAGAGCTACAAAATGCCACCAATATACTTCTCTGCACATCCACATATTTCTGCATTAAAGGGAGTATATACTACTTCAGAAGTGTTAAAAGATTAATTATTTTAAGCTCAGGAAAGTGAAGGCTGAAAGTTAAATATTGTTTTATTGTTAAGAACAATTGTTTTATTATTAAGATCAATTTCCCTTAACTAATTGTGAGAAAAGATTCTTCCCTTCAGTTTTAGATTACAAAGAAAACACTGTTTTATTCCTTTAGCCAACAAGTGTGCCTCTTGATCTGTATATGGCACTAGTAATAGCCTTTAGCATGCAACCACAAAGCTTTTTTTATCAACAAGTTTGAAGTTTGGGGAATATGTTTGAGAAATCTTCACATATAATAGGACATTGATTGTTTCTATTGGTTTGAGAAGTAATTTTTGGTAATTGTGTTCTTTTATAGAGTAACTCTACAGTCACTTAAGCAATTCAAGTGTAAAATGTACAATATGTACTCATAAAACCAGCTACTTTCACAGCCTCATACTGAGGACCTCCTAAAAAGAGAACACTGAAATGAGAAACAATTATTTGTCCAACAGTTTTCTTTGCTCCCACTGTTAATGTTAATTACTGAGCATAATTGTGATTGAACATTTATTCCCCTGCAGTTCGGTTACAGTCTTACTAGAGTCGTAAAGCTCTGAGGAGAGACTCCAGACACAGACTCAGCCAAAATGGACTATCTCAGTGAGAGGGAATGAAGAAACTGTGCTAAGGTTACAGCTATCTTCAGCACTACCCTACTGATGCTTGTAGGCCCTGTGATACAGAACATTCTTCTCCTCCACCCAACCCACTGCATGCGTTCCCCAAGAAAAGGCTGTTTGGGGGTGGAGCTTTGAAACACAAAGGGGAAATTGGAATACATTCAAAATTGCAACTTTATCCAACCCTTTACTGCCCAGTGCCTACAGATTTTTTTCCCCTTTTGCATTCTTCCTTATTGTCTCTTTTCCTCAGAGTCACTCCATAAACCTTTCACACTTTCCTCTGTTACTGTGTTCCCTTTAGTGCTTTCAAAGTTCTGTTCTTTTGCTTTCTGTAAAGTTTTAATCATTTTAGTCTCTCCTTAATAAGAAATAAACTTCCTCACCTCTCCACCAGCATCTTTGCCCCAAAATGACAAAATAACATTTCATGCTATTGCATTGTTCATTGAAATTCTATGTATAATTAAAGAAAGATTATCAGAAATTTTTCATTGCAACATGAGAATGAAACTTTTTCAATGGGAAAAGAAAAGTTACCACAAAACTGCAGTTATTTGCTTAAATTTCAGAAAATGTCCTACTGGAAAATTTCAAAACAAAATGCTTTATGTTGATATTTAGAGACATTTGGTCATTTTGGAATTCTGAAAATTTGCATACATTGGCTTTGATTGAAAGGCATTTGTGGCATTCTGTAATGACATTCTAAAGTGAATTTTCTAAAACCGATTCTTCACAGGCAGTCTGCATATTTTGAAAATAATCTTTAGTTTAAAACCAGATGTATTCAAGTTTTGACCTGCTTGTTATATGCCTTTCTTCCAATTATTAATTGGTTAATTTCAATTGAAAATAGAAAAACTGAAAATTGAATATTTTAATTTCTTAAGAGCTGAAACTCTTTTGTGTACAGTGCCTAACTCAGTGGGATTCTATCTTTATTCTCACGGCTATCATAATAAATATTATTTGCATAATGATGATTTGATGTAGAAATATTTGTGTGGGAGTCATTATCCTAGTTAATGCAGGAGATAAGGTCAATTCTATCAGTTCTGTCTAACAGTGATCCTTTCTGATCACTGAGACATGAACAAGCTGGTACTTACAGCGCTATTGTAGCTTTGGTGAAAACCAGCTTTTACATCAGCCATATTATGTAAAGATGCATTGGCAGTTCATTATATCACTTCTTCATGAAAGCAGTAATGAAAGCAGTATAAAATTTGCTGGTAGGATAGAATTGTATGTTTTGATGTAGTACCAAGTTGTAGAAATCAGAAAAAGTAGAGAAAAGTTTATTTAGTTACCGTAACCATCTATTTTTCCCTTAGTAATGGGATTCCTTTTAAATACAGCAAATTGTGTGACTTTTTTACATGTCTCTGTGAAGTGATCCAGATCTAAGGCAGCTTGTATTTGGGAGAATACTTCTATTTAGCCAATTCTGAATCCAACTGTGTTCCCAGCATGCACACTGGCAACCAGATTTCTGCCCTTTCTAAAACAGGGAGCACTTAGCCATGTCTTTTCAAGTACATCTCACCTTATGTCATGGTTGAATATGTTCATTGCAAACATTATTTCTGCTGCATCATATGTATGCTATCTATGCTGTTTCATGTATACACACATAAAAAAGAAATCATTTATCACCCTCAGTTAAATCTGATTCTCTGTAACGGCATAATGTTTAGCTGCCAAATAATTTCATGGTATTTTTATTGTTCTCATTAGGCTTTACATAAATGGAACCAAACAAAAGTATACCCTGGTAACTGAGTAACACAGCTTCCCACCTGCTCTCCAGGTGATACAGATCATTCGTAATGTCAGTTGTAAAAACATTCTACTTTGTTTTAAATTGTTTAAAGAGAGAAGACTTTGTATGAAATAGTATGAGGAAGTTAGTAACCTCACATATAAACAGTTTTTCTTGCTCTTGCAGGTAAGTTGCCCATTGAAGTTCATCTAAATTATTTCTTCACGGCATAATGTATTTGGATGGGATGTCAAGGAACAGTTAGTTAAGCATAGTGGCTTTTGGTGGGGGTAAAACATTCAATTTCAGTCTGTTAGAGGCAGCTGAATCAGAAAGCCCCATGGATGTGAGGCTGCTGTACACCATACCTTCAGGTTCTGCCAGTAGCAAAGCTGAGCAAGCTGGTCCCAGTGGGTGGGCAGATGGACAATAAACACACACAGGGGCCACACACATCAACAAAGATTTAACGTATACATTTTCACATATGTGTCTGTATTTGCAAAAAAAGCAAATGGATGGCTCTAGTGGCTGGTCTTAGGTGCTCAGTCAACTCAGTAGCTGGCCTCAGATCCTCTAGTCTCCTCAGTTGAGGGGCAGTTGCATATGAGGTTTGCAGTCCCACTCCTCACTGGATAATCCATCTGAAAGTTCACTAGCATTCAAATGTACCCACTCAGAACAGAGCACACCCAGACAAGAAACAGTTAGAAAGAGGACTTAATGAGAATAAAGGGTAGACTACAGTGGTCAGGTGCACATCTCAGTCAGAGAAACCACCACTTCACACTTAAATGACCCCTTTATTCCCCTTTTCACCTTATTTTCCCATGCTTGCTTCTCCCCAGTCCACTTTGATCCCTTCCTTTCCTCCCCAGATTTTTTCCCTCCCGCATCCTTAATAAGTGTTATATCCCCTTCAGTCTGTGAGGCAGGAAATAGGATTTGTTCAGTTGGCTCCTCCTGGTATGTTCCACACAAAGGACAATGATCTGACTGCACTTGGGTAGTCTTAGGCGCAGCCAATTCCCTGTGCCTTATTCTCACTGATTAAGACCCCCCAGGGTTCCTCCCCAAATCCCATCAAGTTTTACCTGATGCTGTCCCAGCCTTTATGTAGATGGTCATTAGCCTTCAATCACATAGCCTAGCACAATCTACTGGTTACATCTAAACTGCATCTTAAACTGCTAAAAAAATTTGTGCTTTTACTCGAACAGATGAAGGAAAGAGAGTGTACAGTTGCTCGCTGTTGCTCTCAATGTTTAAATGTACTGACTTACAGTGCCAGTATTTGAATCAGCTAACGCAAAAAGGGATTTTTTTGTTTGCTCTTCATGCTTTAGGAATAAAGTAGTGATGCTTTCAATAATATACTAATCCTGGAATATTTTTTCTTTGCAGGTTATCAAGTGATCTGACATTCATGAAAAGAGAGGAACAAAAATGTTCCTCACACACATGAATCCTTCAGGTAGGAAACTGGTATTCCATGACATGCTGTATATAAATAATATTTAAAATCACTATAGGAAGATAACAGAGTTGGGCTTGGTAGTTGGTAGAAATGAACTTCCATCATATTTCAAGTGCAATTTTTGAGTTGTATTGTAAATTGTAATGTAAATTCAAACAGTAAATTTTATTCATTAGAGCTTATGATTTTCTTATCCATAAAAAACTGCTGTAAAAAATAAGAAGCTTAAAATTATGGCTAAACATACAGACCACCAGGGAACAAAACAGAATATTCAGGACCTGTGAGACTGGTAGGGTAACACTGTTGTTAGCTAAACCATGTCTTACTGGGAAAACAAGGCAGTAGAGATGGTATTCAGAAAAGAAAAAAAAATAAAATAGTAGGAAAGGATCAGTTTTTAGCTTTTGTTATGTTTCCGGTATTAGTCTGAGCAAAGTACTTGAGTGTTCTGTGTCTTGGTTCCCCATCTGTAAAACAGGGAGAACAGTGCTTTTTTTTTTTTCAGGCTCAGTTCTGTAAATCACTAGGAGTTAAGTGATTACATAAATACTTCGATGGAGAAATAAGTGTCTAAACTATTTTCAAGGCTCTGAAGTTTCATGATTTTTGTTTTTGAGAAATTACTTAAGTCTTTCAGACTGTGGAGCACATCTCCATGGGTGAGGGAATTTGTTCCATTCATCATCACATGTAACTGCTAATCAAAGGAAAGACTACAAAGAATTGTTAGGAGGAATTCTGTTTGAGAGAGAAATTTAGGAAAAATACATTAGAAACCCTTATACAGACTTGTCAGGTGAAAAGCTTTTTCACCTAAAAGAACTTGTAGGTGCTTCCAGTTTATACAACAAAAGAAATAGGAAGTTAAGTCCCAGGAGAGAAATTAACTGGATGACTAGTTTTTCTTACACAGCCAACAGCAGGAACTAAGCATCCTCACAAAGCACTCACAAAAGCAATGTGCTAGAAGTAGCCACCTGGAATCAGTCAAAGGAAATTCAGACCAGAGACATGTCTGAACTCCGTATCTTGTGAGAAGCCTATGTATCTCCCTGAAGGCTGTAGTGGGTGCCTGAGGGATTCAGAATTTGGGGACCTCCAATTAGGGCTCATTCAGAGAGGGAAAGCTGATCTCTGGGTGCACTGCCCATCCATAGCTTTTAATTTGCAGCATGATGCAAACCATTACTGTCACTCAGAAACACATCTACAGTGATAACGATGCCCAGGTCTTGGCTATGGACATATATCTGTATTGGCATTTGAGAACTTGATGTGGGAAGAGAGACTCATGCAACATCTCCAGTATAATTGAATACATGGCTAGTAGGATTCTGGATGGTCTAATAACCTGTCACATTCTTGCTTTATTTGCAGTTAGTCTCACAGAGCTGTAGTTCAGCTTTCCAAATAGTAATGAACTGCAGTGTTTTGAGACTCCTGAAACTGCCTTCCCCCAGTCCTGAAAGATGAACGCTGTTTATCATCATAACTAGCAGGGGTGTGAATCTTGTCTGGTAAAGTACTTTCGGCTATAGATTTCTCTAGCAGCACAAGCAAAGCTTGTGATGGACATAATATCATTGCCAGTGCGTTCTATACAGTTATTCCCCTTCTTGCAAGCCTGAAAGCATTTCAGATAGAAGATTTTTCCATCTGTGCAGAAATGAATAAAGGCTTCTCTGTCAATCTCAGGATATTTATCCATCAGCATAGCCAAAGAAAGACAAAAGAATGTATGAACTAGAACTCAATTAGGACAAGGATATTTTTTCTTTCAACCCTAGTCCTCTGCACCTGATTTCAGTATTGGTGTTTAACTTTCAGCTTCATTCAGCAGCATTGCAAGCACTGTTTTCAAACCTACAATTTCAGAATATTATTAGTTGTAGAGTAGGGTTATTTTACAGGCATATTTAGAGCGCACTTTTGTACATGCTAAAACCTCAGTAATCATTCCAGTTTCCATCAAGGCACACTGTTTTCTGGGGTGCAATGTGCAGCTGTTGAATACTATTTAACAGCTGTCTTAAAAAGGAGAAATTCAACTATGTCAGAATGTAATAACTTTGTTGGAATTAAATAAAAACTCTCAAAAAGGAGGCTTGTGATCTTTTAATTATCAGTTACTCAATCTTTGGTTTTGCATGGCATTCTGGCAAATCATTGTCCAGTGTGCCTCTTATAAAATAATACATTAAGTCCTGAAAATGAGTCATTCCCTCACAGCATCTTCATTAATGCTAATTACTCCTTTATGAAAACATCAAGTCATAAACAGGGGAGATGCACTTTTGATGCAGTTACAACAAAGTGGATATTATTTTTTCTACTAAACAACATTTCAACCACAAATACCAAATACGAGGCAACCATGGAAACATAGGCACTGGAACAAATGGAATATGGTTAATATGCCTGGAGCCTTCTGGCCACTGCTCTGCTGCTGCTCACATTCCTTCAGAAAGCAAAACAAGTATCAGAATGAAGCTTTTCTAGGATTCTTTTAAGCTCAATCTTCAAATAAACAGAGGTTCTAATAATTTTTTAGTAGAAAATAATTTGAAAGTATTAAATCCTGAATGTAAAATAGGATGTCCAGCCATCTCCTGCTACTGCAGTTTTCTAACTGTTAATAGTTCAAAGTATTAAGCTTGAAACACAGGCCTGGAAAGCATATATTAGATCACAAAGTCCAGTTCTCAGCTGTCACAACCAACCATGTCATATATATCTCATAATAGATCAGACTAGCTGGGAAAGCTAAATGGGATTATCGTGTTTGGAAGACTATTCCAGAAACTCACTGCTGTGATGGTAACATTTTTTCTCTAATTTTATGAGCTAATTACGGCCATCTATTCCTGCTCCAACATTTGCTAGAGTTTACGCATTCTTATTTTCCCTCTTTTGATGCTAATCTCCTGCTATGTTTATAGAAGACAACCGTCCTTGGTGGAGCAGAAAGCCAACTCTTTAAATTGCCATCATGAGACACCCCCTGTGTCCTCTGCTCATCTTCCTAGCTGTGTTCTAAATCTTTTCTAAACAGTTAACCTGGGTGGGGTTTTTTTGCCAAATAGAGGTGACAAGAACTGTTCATAGAGTTTAGTCTGTGGCAGTAAGAGAACCATAATCCTTCCCTGTATGTGTCCTGTTCTTTTTCACAACCACATTGCAGAAGTAGTTCATGATCATCTCGTTTTTAAAAAACAAATGTTCCTAAGGAAAACCCCTTGAGTTTACATGCATTAACTTCATCCCATTTCTACTAATTTGGTTCTTTAGTTTTTCAGCTTCCAAAAAGATCCCAGTTTCCTTGAAGAGTACTCTTTCTTGATGATGCTTTCTCTTTCATGGTATTAATAAATTTCATTCTTTTACCCACTGTAATCCGTTTCTTGTCTGTCAATTCTTTACACAGAAGAGACACATCTGTTAAAAAAAAAAACCTAAATCATGGTACCAGTTCTCTAAAGGGAAGCATAGTATGAGTCTTAATTTGAAAGCACTGCATTTTGCAAATGCTGCAACTACTGTTACAGATAGTAAAATATTGTAAGTGGTCTCATAAGTACATGAAATAGTTACTGTTTATAATTCAGTATTTCACCTTCCCTTGAGAAAAAATGTGCCTTGCTCTTGTATGCTCTCAGTAGTCTGAATGCCACATTACACCAAGTTTTCAGCTCGTTTCTGAAGTTAAACACAACTGTTTGTGCCTGCCATTTGTTTATAGTCATAAAATCTGAATGTGCTTACACAAAACTGGAACTCATATTAAAATTACTTGCTCTCCACTGACTGTATATGAACAGATTGCTGCAAGTGATCTTAAAACTAACCCAGATGCGATTTTCCAGGCTGTAGCTAGGAAGCATGTGTTAAACATGCTTTCATATTCAGAAGTGGTATATGGAAATGTAGCCAACTGTTGTTCTCCAGACTGTCCACAGTAAACATGCTTTAGACTCAGTTAAATTAACCAATACTTCCGTTTGCCTTTGTGCATAACAAACATTTATATGACAGATTATAGTTTCTTGATACAGAAAATGAATTGCATAATGAAAATTGAGTCATCTGATAAACCACAAAGCATTCTTCCTCAGCAAAGAGACAGCTTGTTCCCACGCTGTGCTACACTGAATTGAGTTTCAAGCACAAAAATACCTGTCAGATGTGCTTGGTAGGAACAGAAAGCCAAGGTAAGGAGTTACCTATTCAGATAATAAATTGTTCTTCTTTAAGGAGTGAGGTTGGCTGCCGAGAATCTAACAGCCCTCTCCAGTCACCATCTCCAAGCAGGACAAGTACTGGTGGGACAAGCAGGAGGTTTGCTTGAAGTCATTCTGTCTCTTCTGCAGCCTGTAAGAGTCAGATTTAGCAGCAACAGCGACTCCTGGCCACACTGAGCTGTAACCTGAATTCTGAGGACATCTAGTGGTGTCAGCCCACCGCAGGGACTGCGTCTTCACAGCTGGTGGCTTCTCACTTGCACCTCGCTGTATTTCAGCCAAGTTCTGCCACACTGCCTCTGGTTTTTACAGACTGAACAAAGAGGGATAACTGCATTCCCTCTTGCGTTTTCACCCGATAAGTTAACTGTGCCGTTACACCACTTTTTCCTTGGTTTCTTTTCTCTGATCTTAGCGTTTCCACTTAACTGCAAAATCAAACACAGTAAGAACAACAATTGGAACACAGAGAGAGTAGCATTCTTCAGCTCATGTGGTTCTGAATTCAACATTGTCAGTCCCAAATATTCAGAAGACACGAGACTGTCTTAAAATCATAAAATGCTACACAAATTCTGGATATTTTTCTATTTGCTTTCTGTTTGGGTGATTTCCAGAGTTTCAGATTTGATGAGTTCTTCTTTGTATCAACAGGGGTAAAACAGGGTATTGTATCAACAGGGTATTTTTTTGTTACTAAAAGGCTGATTTCTCATATAAACTAATGACTCTAGATGAAGAGCTGTAAGAAAAGCACACAGCATCTCAAGATGCTAAATAGATATGCAAAATTTGTTAATGCTATAGAATTGTAATCCTAGCACTGTTAACCATTCAGGAAGAATTACTCACCGCTCTGTGATTCAGTTTTTCTGCTTCTGAAGTGGAACCATAGGTGTTGCCGCACCTTTTTGAGCAAAACAAGAATCAATTAGCTGCAATTCAAGAAGGACTTTGATCAAGAGAAGTGATACATATTACACGTTAAAGCACCATTACTAACTACTGCATGATGGCGTATTTTGCAGTGAGCCTTTGATCTGGTATTTCCTCCGGAGGAGAAGCAGGCATCATGAAGCAGAAACTGACATCATCAGTACAAATCATTCTTCTACTTGCTCTGACTGCAGTGGGTCTGATGGGTAAGCACAACACTTCCTGAAACACTTGTTTTCTCCTTTAAAACAGTTTCTTTAGTCTGAGGCTTTACCTGATCTGTCCTGACCACCACTGGAGCCTGTACGTATCTAAATTACTTTCTTCTAAAGTTTTGTATGGAGATTTTGGAAATGACTTGAGTCCTCTCTTCTTTTTATGCTATTAATTTCATGATTATGTGGTGGCAATGGTGAAAGGCACTCACTCCATCCCTACACTCACTCCATGCTTGGGAATTAGCATCATCTAATAGTAACAGTATTAGAAGTAATGGTATGGAACTTTCATGAAGTAAAGATAAGCTTAGGTTGAAAAGCCATATGCTTTACAAGTCAGAATGTATGTAAATTTACAGCCTACGTTTTTGGTAGAAGTTAATGACAAGTAGCCTTAACAGGAAATAAATGTTTTGGGATTATCAGGGAATATTCAAATAATTAATGAATACATTCAGTTTACCAATACACAATACTGCATCCAGCCCATTGATTCCCTCTTTTTATTACTTGTCTTGCCTATAATTTACCCCAAATATGTGCAATTAATGAAAGTTTGGTTCTGTTGCAAAGTTGAAGTTGAAATTTAGTTTTAAGATGACCTGAAGACAAAAATTCTTCTATATTTTAGGAAAAAAAATTTAATTTGAAGGTAACTGTACGTACACTTTCTAAGTTTAGGTTAAACTCAAATTTTCATTGGAAAAAGAGAAGTAAAATAATTTTAGTAGCTATTTTAGTAAATTTTGAGGCTTTTCCCAGGCAGATTTACTTGACGAATTCAGTCTGTAGTTCCAGATCATTTTATTGTCCTCAGAAAAGCATTCCTTGCTGAATGTGTCATTCAATCATAATAACCAAAAACATTGTCCAACTCTAACTAGCTGGATTTCTGCACTTCCCTAGGTCAATCATACCCTGGAAAACCTAAGATAATAAGATGTCATTCTCTAGAAAAGGAAACCTTTTCTTGTTGGTGGAAGCCTGGCTCAGATGGAGGACTTCCTACCAATTACACCCTGTTCTACAGCAAGGACAGGTAACAATGCATATGTCTTCTGTAAATGATCAAGTGATGATTATGACAGAACAAGGGAATGATAGCATTAATTTATAAAGGTGTTTTTATTAAACACTGTCAAATCTCAGATAGCCAACAAGGGCTACAAGAGATGAATGGCTTTCCCTTGTAGGAAGAAAACATGACCACTACTGGTCCCTAGTGCAACTCATCTGACCTAAAATCCCACTGGTCTATTGACATGCTGGGAAAGGTGTAGTTTATCCATCTTAATCAGGAGGCACACAGCTTTTAGCAGAATGGCATGCTTCACTGAGGAGAGGACCATCAAGGCACCGTGGGGGCTCCCCTGGGGCAGCAAGGCAAGATCTCCATCCCTGGGAACAGGGCAGGCTTGGGGGCATCCCAGCCTTCATCATCACACACCTCCCTGGCAGTAGAGCAGGCTGAGGCCTGGCTGCTGCAGGATGTCAGCCCATGGGTTGGGGCTGGCTTGGGGGGAAAGTTGAGAAGGACAAGGCTGTGGGGAGCTGGAGACCAGCCCTGCTGCAGCAGGCTGACATGGAGACCTGGGACCCAGGCAGTGTGAGCGTTGGTGGTGCCCTCAGGGTCCTGCCAAAGAGCTTGTCCAATGCTCTGCACAGAAAACCCCCATCTGGAGATACAGAGCATCTTTATTTCCCCTTCTGCATTTGTAGCCAATCTCCTGATTCCCAAAAAGGGAGTAAAATCAGATGTGGCTATTGCATCCCAGAAGTTAATGTTCTGGTTAAGTCTGTGATTCATTCATCTGCTTAAGAATAAAACATGTATATGTTTAGCAGCTCTGCTTAACCTGTGCTTCCTTGTATAATTGCCCTTTCTTCCTGAAAACAAGAGGTCTCTGAATAGGGCCCAGTAAGCAGGGGGGCTCAGAGATTCAATATCTTTGAATAAATCCCATGAGGTTCAGAATAGATAAGGTAAAGCCTCAGACTTCCCTGCTTCAACTAAATAAATTCCAAATCATTTGGAATTTGGTAAATTCCTAATCTTTTGGTATTGATCAGGAAAGAAGCAGCTTTTAATGAAGTTACCATACTCAACAATAATGTTATGAAAGTCCAGATGTTTCAATCTTGATCAAAACAGAAATTTTAATGAATATTTTAAGTCGTGCTTTTCACAGTAGAGAACAGTCCTGCTTAGAGATAGACAGGAATGCTTATCCATTTCATTAAATCTGCTGAACACCAGGCACTGCCAAGCACACCATGTGTGGGCCACAGTTGCCTTTCTTAGCTCATTGCCTCTCAGGTACAGTCAGGATTCCCATCTTCTCTTTGTGAACAGGGACAAAACTGCCTGGAAACTAAGAGACCTTGTTATTAGTGGTCCATTGGGCATAACAACGTTCATGATGAACCGTCTCAGCTGGTGCTGTGGTTCCACGCAGTTCTTGCCACCTGGGATAGGCTCCAAATACATCACCTGTTTCAGCTTTAACTGAGCATAGAACAATCCCTCTCCTAAAAGAGCCAAAGACCCATACAAAAGTAATACGTAAGCAGTCATGAATTAATTAGATATTTTTAATTGAGACAGTTGTGATGATGATCATGTTAAAAAGCAGATAAATTAACATCTTGCAGAAAACCAAACTAATAAAACACCTGTCTGCCATAGATCCCATTAAGGTTACTTTCTGGGTAAATACGTAAAGAAGATACTTAGCAGCTTTTCTTCTTTAGTCAAAATGAATGTGTTTAATTTGCCTTTTAACTTTCTTTTAAACATTTTTTTTCAATTGCCTTGGACTGTCTCTGGAAATTTCTCTCTCCATTCTTTTGTTGACATATTCCTCATACTGAACAACTGCAGTAAAAATAGCAATGAAACATTATGGTAATAGCATTTGACACTTGCCAAAATGTTTCCCAGAGGTGGGATCATATTCAAGTTTAAACATTTCAAATTTCTTTGCTGAACATAGGCCGTTACAAGATTATCTGCTTTGCTTAATTTCCTAAACTTCTAACTTTTTAAATTATTTTATTTCAGTGAAGAAAACATCTATGAATGCCCAGACTACGAAACATCAGGTCCCAATTCCTGCTACTTTGATAAAAACCACACTAATGCCTGGACAACATATAATATCACTGTAACGGCAACAAATGAGATTGGAAGTAACAGCTCAGATCCTCAGTACGTGGATGTGGCTTCCATAGGTAAAGAGAAGAATGAAATTAAAAACAAACTAATTGGAGATGTATGTGGCTTTTAATCCCAGAGCAAGTAGTGGTGAGAGATTTCTTTCCTCATCATGTGAAACTTGCTGTGGAGAACAGTTTGTATACAGATGATCAGAAATATGCATTTTTAATTTATGTGAAAACTGCATTCTACTTATGAATTCATTAACTACATATTTTATTGTCATTTTAATTATGGCTAGAAAATTTGCTCCAGGGTTTTTTCCAGATGTAAGTATCTTTCTGGCTGCTAGCTGCAGACTTGAGAGGATAGAAATAACTGCTTAAGCATTTTGCCAGCTTTTTGTAGTATTTCATATTCCCACTCTGTTCTGCTTGCTGCATACACATAATCTACACATTGTAATGATAAATGTAGTCAGTCTTTTTAGCTATGAAAAATCTGACATTTTAATATTGCAAGAATAGCCTGATTTGTATTTCCTTAGCCTGGCAAATTCAGGGTCTGAGACTTGCTGATACTGTGGTAAATCAGTAGCCATTTAAACATTATTAGAGAGAAAGGAAAAAAAGCTATTGTACTGTTATCTTAAGAAGTGCTGAATGATCTGGACTAATGTGATTAAATACAAAGCTGTAAAGGAGGTGCCTTTTTTCCTGAGAAAAAATTAAATCATTAATGGCAAACTTCATTTATACAGTTCAGCCAGATGCTCCTGTGAACCTCACTCTAGAAACAAAAACATCTGCCAGCATAACGAACCTTTGGGCAAAATGGTCTCCACCTCCAATAGCTGATGTCAGATCTAATTCACATGTGTATCACTATGAGCTACGGCTGAAAACTGAAGGAATGGAAGAGTGGGAGGTAATGGGAAAATATATTTATTGTGGGAAAATGTATTTATCGTGTAAATGCTCTTTTGGTGAGTTGTCTTGTGTGAATTTCACTGGTATTATGAAACAAATAGTTTCTGTAGGGATAGAAAAAATATTGTAACCAAATCTGACTCAAGAAAAAAAATACTGTAGCAGTTTATAAACACAGGATTTGTACAATTTTCCTAATGTTGTATAGTATAAAAGCCTCTGTAGTGCACCAATACAATACTTAATTGTAATTTTCAGCAATGTGTCTGTTCCCAAGCATCAAAGTAAGAGACTGCTCCGTTCATATAGTTTAAACCAAATCAGGATCAAAGCAGTTTATTGATTCATTAAGATGTAATTAACAAGCAATCATTTAACTCTGCAGTTAGGTCTGTATTAGCAATAGAACAGACTAATCACAATACCAGCCACTTGAAAGCATTAATAGACACCTACAAATTTATAAACACATCTCTGTAACTAGTCCTAGAAGTATGCTAAATGCAGAAATTCTCCTCTCCCAAGGTAGGTTACAAACACACCCCACCTCCTGTGACTACAAACTCCTCTAGGTACAACTGCTTTGAAGGGGATGTGGATGCTTTAACTTAACGTGAACCCACATCCCTTCTACCAAGACACACACCAGTGAGAAAGAGCCCACAGGTGTGGGTTCCTGCCTGCTGCAGCTTGTGCTGTCTGGAGTGCAGTTACTCACAGCATCAGAGAGGGAGCTGCTCTGGCTGGCCCAGGCAGATGCTAGCTGACCACCACCTGACCACATCAAGCTGAACTTCAACCACCGATAAAGATTCCAATTTCCTTTCCCTTAAGACTTTCATGCTTCCTTAATACTGCTTCTCAGGCTGACCCTTTTTTTTTCTTAGGTCTCTCAGTTATTCCCTAAGTACTATTTAATTGGTCTGAGTGTCATTATCATCTTCCTCTCAAACATGATCAGGGAGGGAGCAGAAAGTTTGGGGTGTCCTATTCACACAAATTGTTTCCACTGATGTTCCCAGCTATTACGGTCTTGCTAGGAGTGGGCCATAGTACTCCACAGGTCAGATGCCAGGACGAAATACCATTCTTAAGATCATAGCCAAGTGGACTCAGTGCTACCTAAGTAGTTGATGCCTTAATGACAGAGAAAGCTCTGTGTTTTGAAAGACTTCTGAATACAGTCAAAGGGCCTGAGGAAGGCACTTAATAATAACTGGCCGCTGAGACGTACTACACAGAGGGCTTGTCTGTGAGTTGGACTACCTATAATGTTTCTTGCGCTGTGGGTCTGATGGAGTACTAACTTACAGGAAGTCTACAAGTAAATGTGTTCTTGAGTGTCAGAATCTCACGGTCACTGAAGTGAGATTTTCCGTTAAGTCGCTACCTTTGCTTCTTTGAAATCTACATCCAAATACCCAACTGAAACCCTTGCCTTTCTGAAGTCAGTGACACAAGCTCCTCTTTGGCTTATTTATTAAAATAGATGAATTATTTATTGTTTTTCTGTCCATTTTGTTTTCCAGACAATATCTGTGGGAGTGCAGACACAGTACAAAGTGATTAGGGTACAACCTGGGGTGAAGTATGTTGTTCAGGTCCGTTGCAAGTTAGACCTTGGAAAATGGAGTGAGTGGAGCTCTGAAAGAAGCATTCAGATCCCCAAAGGTGAGCGGACAATTGCCGTTCTGTTAATTGTTTTTAAATTCTAGCTTGTTCAGTGCTGTGAAAGGTGCGTAAATGGCAGCCCTGAAAACCCGGCTCCTCACACAGGTACTTCGTAGTGCCTGGGGAACATCTTAGTGCATCTTCAACATACTTCATGTGTAAACACATTTTAGTCTTGTTGATCCACTCCAGATCCTCTGCTCAAACTGGCTCTGACAAAGAAGCTAGGATTTACTAGGAAGTCACTTCTGATACAAGTGTACCTAAATAATCTATTGTTCCTTTCCCCTTATTACAAAAATCATGTTGATTTAATCTGCTACTGTAGATACTAGGTAATGGTATTTGTGTAGGAATCATTCATTTGTTCATTAGTAACGGAAATGAAAGGACTGCCTGTGTCTAATACAGCATAACATTTGCAGCTACTGTCACATGGAAATAACTATCTGTGTTTTGTGGGTTTGAGTGGACACATCAAATATGCATGACATCCTGTGTTGTCAGACACTTTAGCCAAATCTTCTGTCACTGATTGTATTATTCATTATTTGACATGGAGATTGCTGAAGTACTGTTAATAAAAAATACTTTTTAAATGTCCCATTTTCAGATGGGCTGCTTAGGCAGTTAGAAATTTGGAAAATCAATGTCCCCACTCTGCATAGTGGAAGATATGTATTATTGATGTAATAGGACCATATTTTGCCACAAATACATAACTGCAAAAGTTTCAATCCCGCTTTTTGACTGGCATCCTATTCAAAATCTAAACATTTTCCTCTGCCCTACTCAAAGTGCTTTGCTTGATTATATAAAAACATTATGAGGAGTTCAAATAATTATAAATTGCTTGGCAGCAGTCAGGCTGAGTACTGAGCGTAATGTCACTTTACAAGGAAATACAAGAGCTGCTTTTTTTGTATCTATCTTTGAAGTCAGCTCCACATAGGTACTTCAAAAGGAAATTACTGGAAAGGACATAAACAGATGGGCAAACACTTTCTCTCTTTTTTTCCTGTAAAACCTGAAACAAATGACAGCGTATTTTTTAAACAATCAGAAGCATCTTAAAACACAATTTTTAAAGAAAAAATGGTTTAAGTTGAAGACAGATTGGATAGCAGAGTGTATTTTAAATCATTTACAGAACATGCTATAACAGCAACTGAGCAGCCCTTATCAGATAGGGCGGGGAAGAAGAGCTAAATCCAGGGAACCAAAACATAACTTCTCAGCACAGCTGCAGTGAGAAAGGATTCTGAATCCAGGTCAAAGTAGCAGGCTGCTGCCCTAACCACTGAACTGTTCTTCCTTTCCTACGATAATATGAAGCAAAAGTTTTCTTTCCTTGTAGAAAAAAAAAGTATTTTGCTGTGCTCTGCTTGACATCGCTTTTTGTAAGTTCAGAGCTGACATAACGCATTAATCTTACTAACCAGTTCATTTCTTTATGTTTTAACAGGACAGTCACCTCCTGAAAAACCTACAATAATAAAATGCCGCTCTCCAGAAAAGGAAACGTTTACTTGTTGGTGGAAACCTGCTTCAAATGGAGGATATCCTATTACCCACACTTTGCTTTACAGCAAAGAAGGGTAATAAGCTATGTGCAATATTCAGTATTTTATTGGAAAGTCCTGGAAAACTAATCCAGTTCGGTTTTGCTTTTAGGAGATGTCATTTTCCATAGGACATGGTTTTGTCCAAGTGATATATTCTGGAATAGCACTAAGGTTGAAATAAGGTCTCTATAATGTCAGGTTTCTCAAATTTCAGTGAATTATTCTGCCTTGAAAGACAGACTGCCTTGAAAGGTTCCATGGTACCAGCAACAGCAAAATAGCATGCACACTCCTGTAGATCTTTAGCCACACAGCCCCAGAAGTAAAACTTTCCAAAATAATCAGATACTAAAATTTTCACCTTCTGATAATCTTTATTTTGTGCAAGTATTCATAAGCCATGAATGCCTCCTGGTTTCTGCTCTAATCTTGGTCCTGGAACTTAGATCAAGTGCTAAACACTTTAAAGGAGTAGTCAATATTTTGTTTGGGTCCTGTGAACTATTTTTAGTTCACCCAGCACTGCTCACCCTTGCACTGTCCCAACTAGATGCTAAACTCTGTACATGTTAGCTGAAAGCCAGGTCTTAGTGCAAAACAACGACTGGTTCAGCCAGCAAGGGCAACCCGGGAGGTCCACATCCACAACTTTCTCTTTTGTTACTGTGCCTCTCAGAGGAGCCTGGAAACAAGTACTACATACTCCACTTTCTCTCCTATCCTTGCTCCCTTTGGGAAGCTTGGCAGTGGATTTGGAGGACAGATATGAAGTAGATGTTTTTGAGGAACAGGTGATGAAAGACAAAAATAGATTCTGACAGCATATTAAAATGCAGAACTCATGTAAGTGTGAAATGTACATTGGAAATACTCATTTTTTTTAGTAGGTGGGTTAGAAGACTTCACCATCACTTCTGCTGGCTGTCTGAAACCTGTAAGGTCTATGCAAAGGGTAGTGGCATTCAGAAAAGTAAGAGCTGCACTCTTTTAGCCCACCGCTGCATCTGTAACAGCCTAAATACTTCAAGTTTTGTAGTCTTTATTTTTTAGGGGAAATGCTTATTACAGTCTCTGGAATTGTCAAGGATTCTTTAGTCTTAAAACAGTTTTCCAATTTTTTTTCATTTCCAGGCATGAAAAACCTGATCTAGCCCTAAATAATGCTGAACTACTAGTAATCAATCAGGTGTTACAGTCTCTGTAATCACACAGTCTAATCACTGTGATTCTTTCATTCCAGAGAAGAACAAGTTTATGAATGTCCAGACTACAGAACTGCAGGCCCCAATTCATGTTACTTTGATAGAAAGCACACCTCTTTCTGGACCATATACAATATTACTGTGAAAGCAACAAATGAAATGGGAAGTAACGTCTCTGATCCTCATTATGTGGATGTGACTTACATAGGTAACAGATAAAAAGCATTTCTGTGGAACCAAATAATTCATGAGTATGTGTTTTAATTCAAGAATTTTAATTCCAGCTTTTCTCATATATAGTATTATATCCAAGTTAAAAACTTGTAAGAACAAATAAGATCTTGTCTTGCTTACTGAGAAAAAGGATCAGCCACCAGCAAAACAGAATAGACAAAGACCAACAATATTCCACCCAAACAAACTATAAACAACAACAAAGCCACAAAAGAAACACTTAACAACCACTCACACCCCACAAAGTATGGTGTAATAATGAATTAATATTCATCCCTTTACTGTTTTATTTTTAAAGGAAACCTAAAAATTCTAAAAGCTTTAAAAATGTATCCAGATAACAATTTATTGTTTTTCCATATATCTTTCAGTCAAGCCTTAAGAAACATCATCCAGCTAAAATCTTTTTCTACTCTACCAGCAACTGAAACCAAATTGAGCTTTTAACTAATAACACTTACATTTGATATGCCTAAAAGTAGTTTCCAGACCCAAGAGAACCTGAATTAGAGTTTTTTATAGCAGTGTACTGATAATCTCTTTTCTGAGACTTTTACCACAGAGTGACTGTGGACAAGCATTTAGGTATTTTTCTAAGGGAATGGAACATTATCATCAATAAAGATTTTGTTATCAAGGATCTGCCTGCCAAGAGTCTGGCAGCTAGAGAAAAGGCTTTATATTTTACCTCTATGTCCTGATTACTTCATGAAGCTTTGTATGAGTGATAAAATACATGCACAATATGCAAAAGCTTTACCTCTGAACTGAGGAATATGCAAGCCTGACTGTAGCAGAAACCTGAATTCCATTTTGGATTATTTTTGAAATATAGACAGGGTTCAATATTACTGGTTTTACATTTAAATATCCTGACATATGCATATAGGCATCATGTTGTTGTGTTTTCTGAATGTAAAAGAGGGGTGGGGTACAGGTTTCATCAGCTACATCTGTGCTTTCAGCATTCCTGAATATATATGCCAACTTTGATGCTATTATGGGAAAACACAGGGTTCATAACACACCACTGAAGAGGTTAACTTTGAAACACAGTGCGGAAAAGCAACAATAAATGCAATGTAAGAAAAAATTATTTCTGGTGATAAATGATTAAAGCAAATCTCAACATGGACTCAACATATGCACTGTTTTCAGGTTTTAATTTATATTTATAAATCCATGCTTACTTTATCAGGAAGCTCTTGATCTGTGTATTCCAGCACATTTCTAAATGACTAGGTACAACAGAAGTGGTAACTCACCACTCAGACCATTTTATATTCCTACTATTCAAGGAAATAAATAATTTAGACTCTTACTGGCAGTTCTTTTATTTTAACAGTACAGCCAGATCCTCCTGTGAATATAACTTTGGAATTAAAAAAGTCAGTAAATAGAAAACCATATCTAATCTTGACATGGTCTCCACCCCCACTGGCTGATGTCAGATCTGGATGGCTTACCCTTGAATATGAGTTACGACTAAAGCTTCAAGAAGGAGAGGAATGGGAGGTGAGGATGTTGCAAGTTTTCACTAGATGGTGTTTTCTGGTCAATTAGATTTTGTCAGCCAGGTCACACACCTGAATGTAATGAAGCAGGCACAGTGAATAGTTCATCATTTTTCAAAAGTGCTTGTGTGTAATCTGCAATTACCTACTGAGATGACTGGTATCTCAGATGCTGTTGCGTGATTGCAGGTGACAAAATATTTATTTTCAATTGCGGCCGTTATATATTAAGCATATTGGCATTACCGTTTAAATTGTTTGTTCTCATTTAGCCAGGATTCTTTTTGATAACTTGGTCTTACCTACAAGTACTTCTTGGGTAACAGAAAGCTCACTGACATTATGTAAAATCATATAAAACTTAAACAGGGGAAGTTTAGATTGGGTATAAGGAAGAAATTCTTTACTGTAAGGGTGGTGAGGCACTGGAATAGGTTGCCCAGGGAGGCTGTGAATGCTCCATCCTTGGCAGTGTTCAAGGCCAGGCTGGACAGAGCCTTGGGTGACATGGTTTAGTGGGAGGTGTCCCTGCCCATAGCAGGAGGGTTGGAACTAGATCATCTTAAGGTTCTTTCCAACCCTGACTATTCTATGATTCTATATAAATTTGTACAAATAGCCACTGGGTGATGGTTGTCATGGCCACATAATAATTGTATACTGCCAGGATGTGCAACTCACACAACTGGGCAGCAAACTAAATACTACAGCTATTTGTATTTAGCTGCATCCCCTTCTTGTCTGCTGCAGTACTTTCCAGACATCTCTGTATCTCCTCCTTCCTGCCACTGAACTTCCTGCCCCCTTGCCATTGAAGACCCACTTTTTAACACCCTGTGCAGTCCCACCAACTCCACATTCCTTCTTTTCTCTTTTTATTTTCTTCCCCATTTCTGTTCCCTGCCACTTACCACTATAGTTCCCACCTTTACCAGGGTTCCTCCCTATTTGCCCTATTCTCACGATGTGTTTTTGTAGTACTTTGATTTGCGCACTATACCAGCAGCAGATCTCATTCCCACTGAATTATGTTAGAAAGCTGAACTATAGAAATAAAATAAATATACCATTAGTCTATGCCTCCATGACAATTACTAGGAAGCTATGCTGGTTTGTTCTATATTCCCAACTTCATTAGGAAGATTTAAACCCAGCTCTGATTTTCACAGAAAAATGTCTCAATTTTACATGCATTTTATGATTTTTATTTAATTTCCAGACTGTTTTTGTTGGACAGCAAACACAGTATAAAATGTTTAGTTTAAATACTGGGAAGACATACATTATACAGATTCATTGCAAACCAGACCACCATGGATCATGGAGTGAATGGAGCCCAGAAAAGTATATTCAGATCCCAACTGGTGAGTGGCCAGGCATCCCTTCAGTAATTGCTGTTACATGGAAGTTCACATAATACCTCTGTTAGCTGTTTGTGGCACCTGTGCAGATTGACATCCCATAGTTTGCCTAGGACAGGTAAGATCATTGCTAAGTAACTGAATTCTCAGTGTCCCTGCATCTTACCCTATCAGCTTTCCCCTTTGTTATCTTTTGGAGTTAAGAAGTTAAGTCAATTCCTCTACTTATTTAAAAAATGTATTTTCTATTTATTGCCTCGTTTGTTCTCATCATAGTAGTTTTTAATTAAAAGAATACCAGTAACTGCATTAAAACTGCTACACAGACAACAAAGAGTGACTGCCTTCAGACAGTAACAGCTTTTAATCACTTTTTGTCTGGAATGAAATTGAAATAAACATCTAAATGTAAAAAGTGTTACGTTACCATAGAAATCCTTAAAAAGATCTAGTCTTAGATGATTTAACCCACCATTTAATTAATTGTATGACATGTATTTGATAATTAAATGACTACAGCATTGGAATAATTGGATTTGAACCTAACTGCTATAACCGGTTGTGACAAAATTTCCCTCTTCATATATTTTTGTACCATTTTTCCAAGAGAGTTTGTTTCCTGCACAGTGCTATTAATAAAAAGCATATTTATTATCAGACACTACAATGACTGTTGAGATCCACCTATACTAGTCAAGGTCTCTAGATTCAATACTACATTTGGCACTTTGGACCAATTTTTAAAATAAAAGTAATTTGAGACTTTTTTTGCATGCTGACTATGCATACGGCAGATGTGCATCTTTAAATAATTCTGTTTGTTTCTTAGAATATAGAGTAAAAGATATGGTTGTGTGGATCGTCGTTGGTGTCTTGTCATCTCTTATATGTTTGATCATGAGCTGGATAATGATTTTAAAAGGGTACAGGTAAGTCACCAATTTCACAATTGCATAGAGTTGAAAATCTCAGCAGCCTTTTCAAAAATTCAGTCTAACATCTGATTCAATTTTGTATAGGTTTTGTGTTCTCTTATAAACTACAAGTTACAAGTATTTGACTTTAAATTTGCAGCTGATAACGAGGTATTTCTGTTCTTATGGGAAAGCGGGCTAAATTCTCAGTTGGTAAATATTCCTATTAAATCTGACCATCTTGGATAGCCACGTAAGTATTCAGCAAATATAATTTGGAGTATCCCTGCCTCTGTAAAAGACACACATTTTGGTTTTGACCTGGTTTTCTAAAGGAAACAAGGTTATATGGTCTTTCTGCTCACCTGTTTGCCAGTTCTTAAATAATTTCGTAGAACACTAAGTTCAATCAGCTCTGAAATCAGAGAAAGATATCATAAATTATCACTTATTTACAAGTCTTGCAAAACTACTGGCTGAGTAGAAGAGATAGAAGCGTTGATGGAAAAGCCAGCAGAAGACATTATTCATAAATCCTATATATCAGTAGTGAGTTGACAAGTATGTACACCCAGGCCCACTAGTCCTCCTGAACTGTGCCCCAGATACCTGTTTCTTGGCCAGTTTTGAAGCTACAGTGACATTAGAGAAGTGGAGCTTAAGGGACAAAGGACAGCAAAAACACATTAGCAGTGTTACTTTTGCAGTTGAATAACTTTTGTACTTTTTCTTATAAATACATCTAAGCATAAGTTGTGAACTGTAACTGCATCTCTAGGTTACCTGGCTTGAGAAGTGGACAGGAAATGGAGGTCCAACAGGGAGATATCAGATAAAGGAGAAGTGTTTAAAATGTCAAACATAAAAAGAATGAATAGGAGAACAAAGAGAGATAGAGCCCATACTTACACCTTGTGTGTTTGTTCTGTCTTTTTAGAATGGTAGCCTTTATACTACCTCCAGTTCCAGGACCAAAGATAACAGGCATAGATAAACATCTGTTACAGGTGAGTATCACTGACAGCAACAAAAGAATTCACCATTACTTTCCTAAAGTATGTGTTTGCAAGCACAATTGCCATAGTAAAGTATAAAACAGCTTCAGTTGATTTGATCAATGTTAAAAATAAACAACATTTTCAGATTGGTTGTGTAGAGGGTATGTGTGAGACAGTCTTGCCTTGCACTAGTAGTAGGAGGATATTTAAGAACAGTTTGTGGCTTTCCTTGGGACACCACAAGAGCTAATACCTGTGTGATCTTCCTAGCAGTTCTTATGGAAGTTAGTCTCCAGAGTCTCTTGCGGTGCTGAGGAGACAGGACATAGCTGCTCTGTCATTCTCCTCCATTTTCTTCTTGTTAAACCCATGAGAACTGTACCTCCCAGAAGATCCCAAGTCCTTCCGTTTTAGAAACATGATTTCTGGGACCGTGCCTCCCCACTGAGGGAACCCAAGAAATTTTCTGTTCTTCCACTATTTTCTGCAGCAATACAAACTCCAGTATAGGTCTAGTGATACACCTATTGAAGTCTTTGTATATTAAATATGTAGACTGTTCACAATTGTTCTAGTCAGACAAATCCTAGGGTTAACAGTGAAAAAATGTATCTTGTTATGCCCTTAGAGAGGAAAATCTGAAGAATTATTGAGTGCTCTTGGTTGTCACGGTTTCCCTCCAACATCAGACTGTGAGGAGCTACTGGTAGAATATCTGGAGGTAGAGGACAGTGAGGAACAGCAACTTATGCCAAGCCGGGACCATGGTCATGCCAATAAAAACACAAAAATAACCCCCAAGGAAACAGACAGCGACTCAGGACGAGGGAGCTGTGATAGCCCTTCTTTGCTTTCTGAGAAATGCAAAGGGTCTCGCGCCCGTGCCCTTCCATCAACACTTCAAACACAAGGTGTAAGAAATGTTCAAGAAAACAGAGGAAAAGGAAGCTGTGAAATTCTGTGTCTAGCCTCAGAACAGAGAATAATCCCTGTTAACAATGAGAATCCAAGATCATCCACATGGCCTCCAGCTCAGTTACCTAATAATCAGCCTCCTATGTTTGCCTACCACAGTACAGTAGATGCACATACAATAACCCTGAGTGCCACAAATATGAACATTGCACCAGTTTTGGTGGGAAATGAAGAAAATCATCAGCCACAATATCCTATCACTGAAACTCTCCATGACAACTTGGAAAATCGAGGAGAGATGGAGAATTTCCATTCCAAAACTGACCAAACCACAGTGCAGATCAAACAAAACAGACCCAATGACCAGTCACCTTTTTTGAATCCTAGACTAATGGATTATGTAGAAGTTCACAAAGTCAAACAAGATATGGACCCAGCAGTATTACTGAAATGTAAAGAAAATAGTGGACAAAATGAAAAATACACTGTTCCAGGAACCAGCAAGGAATATACCAAGGTCTCTACAGTAGTGGACCATAATATTCTAGTACTAATGCCAGACGCACACAACCAGCAAACGTCTGTGCCTCAAGAACCTGCAGTGGAAACACCTCAGAATGTCCAGCAAAGTGAAGCTGAAACAGATACGAGCTACATTGCCACAGCCCCAAGTGAGATGAATAGAGAGGACAATGGATCAGACTACATGGACCCATCTTCCTTTATGCCTCCCTTTAAATAACTAGTAGTTTGTACAGTACATACACAGTATGTATGTACAGTAAAACAAAGCCACATAGCAAAGAATTCCTTGAAAAAGTCTAGCCTCCTATGTGTATTACACAGAAAAGAAACTAAAGTGTGGTTTGAGGTAATAACCATGGAAGTGAACCTTGGATCATTCACACGTTTCTGACACACAGAAATGAGGAAATGGATATAATCTGCTATGAAAAACACATTGTAAACTAATTATTCAGCTCTCCAGATTTTCTATTAACTGATTAAATCTGAGGGAATACTGCAGATTCAACAAAGATGCAAATCATTACAGATCAGTCAGTACACCATAGTGATCCGAGCAGTTCCTCAGTCAGTTAAATAGTATCTTCTTCTGAATGCATGCTGTCACTAGATAAAGTTTTCTTTACATTTTTCTCAATCCTTAAATAGAAAGGAGCTCTTACATATGACAAATCATACATAAAAGAGAATGTATTCAACAAATTATGGTAAAATAACAAATTCTTCTTAATATATTTTTTTGCTTTGGTTCAATGTGACAGAAAATTTGCATCCCATTTATATCCTAGTCCAATCAAACCAATCATGAAAAAAATAGCAGGACAATATTATACGCCTTACTGTATATAATACACAATTCTACTCTAGTAAAAGCCCATATGTTTAACAATGTATTTTTAAAGGCTATTTTTATATTGCCATTAAATAAAAAAAGCCAAAATAAAATATTTTTTAATTTCCCAATGCTATTTAACTACTTAGGAACTTTTCTGTTTCCTTCTGCTGAGACAGCAGTAACAACTAAAGCTATAATTTCTATATAAAGCATAAAATTAAACTTTCTACTAATTAAAAATATTAAATCATTGTAACTATATTTCTACTATATTGCAAATGTATTACTATTTGAATTGAAAATTATTTCTTTCAAATATTTTTTATCACCTGTAATTATAAAATTAAAATAGAATCTATATTTGAGAGCAAAGCTTCTTTCCCTCTGAATTTGTACTCCAATGCCAATCAGGAGTTGAATGGTGATCCTTAGGTATTGCATATCTTTCTTTACTTGGAAGGAAAGTTTGAAGTCAGATTTTTCATTATGAACTTACAAAAAGTAATTTGGAATCTAGCCTACAAAGTCAAAGATATGAGGCATAAAGTCTGAGTCAGAACTCTGCTGAAATAGTGGTGAGAATGAGGAAAGAAAGGCTGGACACATGTCCCCAGAGCAGCAATGAGAACAGTGAGGATTCCTCATATCTGTGTAACTGAGGCAAAATCAAAGTGATACTGGAATGGTTCTGAACTTACTGTGGTCCTTCTTTCTTGAAACAAAAGTTTAATTTACTCCAGGAAAGTATGACCAAGTGATGACTAATTAAAACTGGGCCAAGTATTTAGCCAGTATCACTAGCTTCAGGGGAAATTGGAAACATGAGGTAAGGGAAATTGTACTGTATATGGGCAAGAAAGTGTATTTACTGTAGTTGAACTCTTTTCTGTTCTTATCCTTCCTGAACAGCTTTACATTTCTTCAGCTTTTCATGACTTTATGCACTGAGCCAGCCTTCCTGCAGTATCAGGTAACGTGCTGCAGAGCCAGGCCAAAGAGACTTTCAGATTTTGAAGGTATCAGAAGGCCACATCTAATTTGGCAAATCATATTCTTTTACCTTTTACCTTTATGCCAAGGAACTGCTCAAGCACAGATTGCTTGCGCTATCTAGCCCTTGCATTGCCAGGACTTTAGAATTTAACTAATTATCTGTGTGTCTGTTAACACACAGTGTCAGTGTACACTGAAACTTTTACTTCAGACAGCAAATTTAGAGCCCGTGTCCACCATACAGCCAAGATCCTGCCCACTTCCAGAGGTTGACCAGAGCAGACTAGATGCTCTCCTCAATGTGTTTGGAGGTATGCTAAATTCTTAATTCAGGCACTTATTTAACACTTCAACACATGAAGTGGCTATTCCAGAGAGCATATAAACATAACATTTTGTTTAATTGTAGTTAACAGAACAATTTTACTGTAGATATGCTGTTTGTAGTATATCTTACAAGTTCTCTAGAAATACTAAAAGTACTGCAAAAAACTACCAGTTTATCAGTCAAAACTGGAATGTTTTGTATTCTGCAGGGCAGGAATTAGTCTGCAGTTGTATGTAAGCTGGTAATATACTCTTTCTGACAGTGCTCCACTAACACTTCACTTTTCTGACTGAATTGGACAGAGCTGATCCAGATCAGACACACTCCCATTCTTTACACAGCTAGCCGTATCTGACCCAAGCTGTTTTCTACACCTGATGCCACACATGAAGGCATGCTGCTACAGCCCTTCTGTGGTGCATAGAGGCAATAGAATCTTATCAAACTGTAGACAGAAGATCTTCCTTATGTAGTGGATTTCTTATAGGAAAACACAGATGACTGTTTTAAACCAAAGAAAGCATGGTATAAGGTGTCAGCAGTAGGCCGTTGCTCTCTTATCAGTTACTTTGGATCTGAGGCACAGAGACACAACTTTTAGCAGGTTTTAAGTGTATGATTTGTCCTGCCTAACCGTAGGAATCTATATGTGTACCTCCAGCAATCCACACATAAGAAAAACTGAACAGAAGAGTTATTATGCTTTGCCATAAATTGGTACTGAAGCTGCAAAATAGCTGTAGCCCAGATTACATTGTGAGGTGCAGATTCTCTCACACGTTTGTTGATGAATGTCTCAATATGCCAAATCATCATGACTTTCTGTGAAAAGGGAAATTCAGCCAGAGTGAAAAAGGTGCTCATTGCTCTGAGTAGCTAAACTTTTTTAGGGGTTTCCTAGCTAAATACAATTTGAACACAATTTTCATAAATATATTTGTTTAAGCTGAACAAATGTACAGGTTGATTCTTTTTCCATTGGATTTGCTTTTATTTTCCAAAACACCTTGTTAATCTCAAGGTGGGAGCAACATCTTCTGAAAGTGGCCTTTAACATCTGAAAGTACATTAAGAAGAGAATAAACTAGTGTTCTGTAAAATCAGAATAATCTTCAGCTGAGTGCATGGGCCTCTGGATGTTAAAATACTTCTTTCTGTTTGCAACAAGATTTTTGCTTGCAGCTCTTTAAGCTCAATATTAGGAAACAGTTTACATGAGATTTTGCAGCAGTTGTAGAGAGGCAACTGTTGTAAAATTATGGTGCACCAATGGGGGATAACATGCTCTTGACACCTCTTTTGACAAAGAGAGGGATGAAGCATACAACCGAATTTGCCCCAGAAACAGGGATTAGCCATCCAGCTCTTGCACCATTAGTCAAATTTCTCATTTGGATTAATTCTGTGAAAAGTTTGAATGGTGTTTTCAATGTCAAATTTATACATGCATCACTTCGAGTGTGAAGTACTTCTTAGCAGTATAAAAGCCCTAAAAGAACATATAAAGGCTCTTCAAAGTAATTAATCTTATAAAATCCATAAAACAAAGACATATTTTTTAATTAGTAACCTTTCCTTTGGATTTGGACTAATTTTATTAACAGTTTTTCTTCACTATTGACAAATACGAGTTCTTAACTTTTCTATTAGACTTTTTTCTCTAGCAGATGTATTTGATGTACAATTCTAGTATTTCATAGTATTCATGACTTCTAAAGAAATACAACTTACTGAAGTGGGATGTGCTCACAAAACTCACTGTCACGTAAAATGCAGCTTGAAGAGTGGTTATGGTGATACAATGTAACTACAAAAGTGTAGTAAACTGACCTTATATAATTGTAGTAAGACGATATATGTGTTTGGAAACAAAGTGTAAACCAAATATGTAATGATAATTGATTTATGTTAAAGCAGTGAATTCTGTAGTATATCTATTTATGTGTCTATGTTTAAATGGCTAGAAAATATACAGTTGCTTTAAATGTCATTTAAGTATTTAAAGTGCAGTAACAGCAGCTGTTCAAAATTAATAAGCAGATTTATTTTTTTGTGTGTGATCTCTGAAGCATTGCATATATGGGGTTCATATCATGAAGCCTGTAAATTAACTGTAAACGATATCAAGGTGTTGTGCAAGGAAACCAAAGTCATTTAAACCAGTTGATAGATATTAGACATCTTCTATAAAGCCATAAAGGCAAATGTTATGAAAAAGTGTCAAGAGATCGGGCATCATATTCTCAAAGAATTGCTACCTCACTTTTTTTTTTTTTTTGCTCCCTTTGAAAAGGCAGACAAAAACATTTTACTTTGTGTGTCAAATTGTGAATCAAAAATCTCATTTGTAATGTTCAAATTATTTTTGTTTACTGACAGCTTGTCATGGAATCATTACTTATGTTGCACTGGTAGTACTAGGATGGGATACTCGAGATGTGCAGCAAAATTGAATTGTTTTAATATGAAAAAATAAGAGACATTTGCAGGGAAGGGCATACTGACCAGCTTGTCAGCCAACCATCAGTCCCTTTCCTGGGACATACTGCCTGTGTGCCCAGCTCACTGGGACTGAATAAGCTGTGTTGTCAGTGATGCTCTCATTCTGGATCTGAGCAATGCAACTAAGCGTTTATCAGTACTTGCTATTTAGAAAGACCTGCTTTCTGCTGAGTTCCTGAGAAAATCTTCAAAACTATGACCCTACATGAGTGAAAATGGAGATTAGCATTGCTCTCAACTATCTCATACCCTCACTAAATTCAGACTTCATTTCCCATGGGTGTGGAAAGATGGGACTAAATTACATGAATAGGAACAATCGTGTGGTACTGCCTTAAAAACCATTTTGAAACAAATAAGGGCATTTTTTCATCTTTCCTATATATGTTAAGCAGGAGATTAAAGACAAATGGAATATAGAAATACATTATATATGGGGATAGAAAGAGCTTAAAGCTCACAGTATCATAGAACAATTCAGGTTGGAAAAGACCTTTAAGGTCATAGAGTCCAACTGTAAATGTAGCACTACCAAGTTCACCACTAAATGGGAAGGGGGATGCAACTGCTGCTGCATGTAGCAGAATGGAAGATGAGTGTGGTCCCTATAGAATTGTACATAGGTAGATAATTAAAGAAATCAGAGGGAGCAGACGTGCATCTTGAGTACAGCTGAGAAGGAGGGAGAAGGATAAATGTAAGCAAAAGAATCAAATGGAGAGTAGATAAGAAAATACAAGAACCTGTAGAACAGAGAGAAGTGATAACTGAGACTGCAAGGAAAAAGAAGAAAATACTTATATATCAAGACTGGGAATATGCACAGCTACCTGAGACAGCCCATAAAAATTGTGTAGCCTCATCAAATGCAAAAAAGTTGATAAAACGCTGAGATTGGCTACTATATATCAGCTACTGTACAGTAGCAGAAAAAGTCCTATACCTGGGAGGTGGTCATTCACTTTCTATCAGTTACAGGATTTTCTTCCATATAGCTAACACTGGTCCCAGGCAAACAGAATACTTGAAGAGTTAGACCCCTTACCTGATCTGTTTTTTCTACATTCCTACGGGAAAAATCCAGAGAAATAAAGTGTACCACACTGTTTTTAAAAACAACCTACAGTTTTTCATCAGAACTATGGATGAGGAGTATTTATCCATTTACATTGTCTCTCACATATGTCTATCATTCTTAAGCATTCTTCTACTTTTTATTTATTAAAGATAATGTAATGACCTAAAAGCTCCAAGAGAAAAAGGCCTTTGAGCATAGTACTAACTGGTCTCTTGGCACTTCTGGGCATTGCGTAGTTTGCACCTGTGACAATGTGTCTGTTAAATAGTTTGCTTAATCAGAAAGTCCCTGTCTTGGTGATAAATATGGAAAATTGCCAAGCAAGGCTTAAAATATATCTTTTCCATTTAAGCAAAGTTTTTAAGACAAACTACTATATCTGTCAAAAGTTATTGAGAAAAAAAAAGCCTGATTTAGCTGTGTGGCCTCTTGCAGTGCTGGTATGTTAAAAATTCTTGTATTTTTGGAAGGTTTAATGTCCTGTTCTACTTTGTGATGCTGCTTGTTTTTTTTTTGTTTGTTTTTTTTGTTTTTTTTTTTTTTTTTTGGACAATGCTGCTTTTCGGTCTGGTTTTGTGAGCTGCTGAATACCTTCACCTTGTTTTGACATCAGTGAAAATGGAAAGATTTAACTTTAATTCCTACAAAGACTGCAGTGGTCAATTTTAGACATATAGCACTGAGTAGATTTTAACAGGGTCCTGGAAATCTTTGTAGGAGTAACTTGTAGAAAATATCCCTTCAGAAGAACTGAAAATTATACACATCTAGGAACAGGCTGATTTTTCTACATGCAGAATACATGCAGAAGTATAATGATGTCATATCACATTTTTTAATACTCGTAATGCTGTAGATTACTCTTCATTCTCAACCCTGTGTCCTTCATTCCAAAAGGAAGAGGAACCTACTGCTCAGCTATACTCAGAAAGCATTCCTGGGCTGCTTTAGTGTTGTTTATTTTTAATCTTGGTTTTTTTATTTAATCTGATTTTTTTATTCTGACTACAAAAACATCTAGAATAGCACAACCTTCAATTCCATATATGCATTGTCTGGCTCAGAGATACTCAGCACTGCCTGGGATTCTGAAATCTTTATATTGTGCTTCATAGATTTTTTTAGTCATTGCGTAAAATACAGCAATACTGAGGGTGGTGGTCTGAAAAAGTACTGGCAAGAAAAAAATGTGTCAGCAGTCACTAATTGTATTTGTTCAAATTTCTGCTATGCAGTTAAGTGCAGGTCAAAGTCTCTAGAACTTCCTTGCCTTAACTGTGCCAGCAGGTCCCTCAAAGAAATATATTTATAAAATAAATTGCATGTTCTGAATAACATGCATCTCCCATCAGAGAAAGAGATGATCCAGTATTTTGAAGCAAACTTGTTTCCATTTGCACAAACCATTTCATTGCTAGCCTTGTGATACAAGCTAGGCATTTTTTACATTGTAATTTCCAAATTTGTATGCAGCCTGGAGCAAGGTATCGTAGGTGTCATCACTGTAGCAACAGGATGACTTGAAGCACAAAGATTCTATAATCCATATCCAATGTTTTGTAAATTTCTAAAATTTAAAAAATTATAGAAAGTAGATTTCATATGCAGTGTGTTCATTGTTTGCACAATACTGGTATAAACATAGTTGCTCAGGAATTCTTCATTGTTTCTAAGTGTATCTACAGGAAAATGCTTTAAAACACATTTTTTTTTAAGTTCTTAATATTGAAAATGCTGGCTTAAATAAAACCTGTTAGCAATTTCACTTGTAAGATCAATATTGTTCTGACGTCTGTAGCTTTCTGATGGACTTTCCAATCTTTGACATCGTAGAATCTCTTTGCAATGGTGTTTGCATTTTGATTTAATAAAAGTTCTTGAATAAAATTCACAAATTCTAGTTTCCTTCATGAAATTCCAGTACATAATATATAAAAAGACAAAGGGAAGGCCAGACACCCAGTACAGTCCGTAGGATGGGCTCCCACTGTTCTGCGTTGGATGGTTCTGTGATCAAAGCATTTAACCCACTTTTGAAAGCACCAAGCAGTTGAACCAGAAAACTGAACAGACAGCTCATGCACCAGGTCGCAATTTTTTTTACTCATGCTTCTTCATGGCTCTTTGTGTTGATGGAAATTATCTTTATAACTGAAATTGAAGGTAGCAAGAGTAAAGTTTGATTGCAAAAGGTTGAGCATCTGGGAGTCCTAAGGTATGTAAGCACACCCCTGGTTAGTATAAAGCACAAATCTCTCACCCACTGTAGCAAGAATTGGCAATTTTCTTGCAAAACTGAAGCTGCCCCTCAGGGTGGGTGGCATCAGCACTCTGCCTATGATCACCAAAATCCTTGTGAAGTATCTTTCACCTGTAATTGTGTCTAAATACAATGCATCCCGATTACCATCCTAGAGAATGCCATCACAAATCTCATTTCTTTTAGTAGTAGGAGGAACTGGAATGTTAAGGTGGAAGGCAACAGCAAGCTTTGCACTCTTCCCATTCTGGTAGGAGGTTGTGCTAATACTCTTTGCTGAACCAAAAAACAAACAAACAGAAAAAAACAGGGAAGACACAGGTCATCAATTATCCCTCTCACAACATCTCTCCTCATCCACCCATCTGTGTTGAAAGATCACACCTTCTCCAGGTTTTTCACCTGATTTTTATTGCCTCTCTGCCTCAAGCACATTGTTGCTGGGGCTAAACATAATCTGCCATGCTTAGCCTTGGGATCCCCCTCAAGTGCTGCTGCTGCTGCATGGGGCTGGCCTATGCTCCCACAGCCATCACTGTTCATGAAGATGACATTCCCTCACAACACAGTGTCTTCCTACAGCATTCTCTGGAGAAACTGGCTGCTCATGGCCTGGATAGGTGTATTCTTCACTGGGTTCAAAACTGGCTGAATGGCAGAGCCCAAAGAGTGGCAGTGAATGGTGTCACATTTAGTTGGCGACTCGTCACTAGTGGTGACCCTCAGGGCTCAGTATGAGGGCCATATGTTTAATATCTTATTGATCTGAATGAGAGTATCGAGTGCACCGTCAGTAAATTTGCAGATGACACCACGTTGGGTGGGAGTGCTGATCTCCTGGAGGGTAGGAGGCTCTGCAGAAGGATCTGGACAGGCTGGGTCCATGGGCTGTGGCCAGTGAAAAGAGGTTCAACAAGGCAAAGCACCAGGTCCTACAGTTGACTCACATCAACCCCATGCAACGATCCAGGCTTGGGGAAGAGTGGCTGGAAAGGTGCTCATGGAAAAGGACCTGGGGGTGCTGACTCGGATCTGAACATGAGCAGCTTGTGCCCAGGCAGCCAATGCAGCCAACAGCATCCTGGCCTGTACCAGCAACAACGTGGCGGCAGAGCCAGGGCAGTGATCATCCCGCTGTACTGGGCACTGATGAGGCTGCAGCTCAAATCCTGTGTTTGGTTCTGGGCCCCTCACTACAGGAGAGACATTGAGGTGCTGGAGCAGGGCCAGGGAAGGGTAACAGCGCTGGTGAAGGGTCTGAAGCACAAGTTTGATGGGGAATGGCTGAGGCAACTAGGAGGTTTAATCTGGAGAAGAGAAGGCTCAGGGGGGATCTTACTGCTCTCTACAAGTGCCTGACAGGAGGTTGTAGTGAGGTAGGGGTCAGTCTCTTCTCCCAGGTAACAAGTTACAGGACAAGAGACAGCAGCCTCAAGCTACACCAGGGGACACAGGTGACCAAAAGGGCGGTCAGCCATTAGAACAGGCTTTCCAGGGCAACGGCAGAATCACCATACTTGCTCACAAACCATGTAGATGAGGCCCTTAAAAGAGACTCAGTTTAGTGGTGGACTTGGCAGCCCTGAGGTAATGGTTGGACTTGATCTTAAAAGTCTTTCTCATCCTAGTCGATTCTGTTATTCTAACCGCTATTTCCCGTGCCGCACATTCAAATTTTGCCAGAAAACGACGATGAGGAACGGGACAGACCCGTCTGACAACGAAGCAGGACAATGACTCCCAACGCCGCCCGCACTCAACGCCGTCCGCCCGTGACGCCGCAGGAATGGACGGGCCCGGCGGCACGTGCGGAGAGGCCCCCGGGACAGCGGAGTGAGGGGCAGGGCCGCGGAGCTCCGCCCGGCACCGTCCCGTTACCCGCAGACATGGCGGTGGGCTGCGCGCTGCCGCTGAGGGGGAGCAGCCGCGGGCTCGGCAGCGGTAAGCGACGGGGTCGGAGGGGAGGGGCTGCGAGGGGCTGAAGCGCTGGGACCCATCGTCAGGGGCTTGTTCGGCCGGGGTCAGCTGCGCACGGAGCCCGCGTTCTTACCTGGGAGCTGCGAGAGCAGGAATCCATCCTCTCGTAGAGCCCAAAGTCCCGCAGGCCTAGGCTGGTCGGTTGGACGGGACGGCGGCGGACAGCGGGAGTGCCCTGAAGCCCGCTGTCGCAGGGGATTTGGTTGAAGCTCTGTGTTTGTACGGGGTTGGGGAAAGAAGCGCTTTTGTTTTAGCTGCGGTTCTCTTTGAAAGAGACCCAAAGGCGGAACTGCGCTAACTTACAGCCTTTCTTTAATGCTTTTGAGACTCTACTCATGTAGATGGATAATTCGTTAGTGCTGTAGATGGTTGTAAGGGAAGTAACAGCATATGTAATTTACTTCAGGAAACTTTATTCTTCATTCATTTACATTTTAACGGGTTTTAGAAATTGTTTGAAACCTTAGACGTTTAAATGTGTAGTTCTGTGCAGATAATGTTAGGAATGCAGAGAGTATGTATTTTACCAAAGCATGGAATCATAGAATGATCCCTAAGGTCCCTTCCAACCTAATCCATTCTGTGATTTTACTTGCTAACTTTTTCTGATACCTGATTAATTGCACTTCCAGTTAAATGGAAGGTGGAACAGTGTGAAGTTTTCAGGTATTTGGAAAAAGGACAGAAGATGTCAGGGAGAGCTGTAATGGCCATGACGCAGAGCCTGTGCCCACTGCTCAGGAGCCCTTTTTAAGCTCAGCCCTGACCCTTCAGTCCCTGCTTCAGCCCTGCCAGCAGGTAGCCTCTGGCCTTGTCTCTAGAATGGACCTTGGACTTACGTTGTCTCCAGCCCTGTTTCTGGCCCCATCTGCTGCTGCTCCTGACTGGACACCCTGGGTGGACCCTGGATGTGATTCATCTCCTCTGCTTAGGTGGTCAATCTCAGTGGACCGTGCTTTGTTCAGGTCTGTTGGGACTGTACCCTGGTCCCCAAGAGTACCACCAGGGCTTCGGTCACCCTGGGCTCCTGGCTCACACGCTTGGAGAGGATTCCTGCTCTTGCTGCTCACAGATAAGAATTTGTATTAGAAAGCCCCTGTCAAAATAAAAGTTCATGTGAAAATGAGAACTGGATTTTAGTGGATAAGAGGAAAGTGCTTTTGGGTGTTCAAAATCTACGTATATTTTGCTTTCTTTTCCCACAAGAAAAAAAAAATCTCACCAAAACACACAAAACTTGCTTTGATTGTAGCTTGTGTGTGAATAAGCTTATTGAGAAACTTTTTCAGATGTTCACTTTGACAAGCGTTTGATAATTCTCTTATTATTTTGTAGTTGTCTTTGGGCAGCAGAAATGGAAAAGCTCTGTCTCCACAAAAGCAAAAATGCCTCCTTGTGATTTTGTACCTGAAAAATACAAAGTAAGTCATGCATACTACACTGTATTTAAGTAAGACTGCATTACTAGATTGGACTGATAGGCTTATCTGCTATAAATAGTTCATTAAATATCATTATAAAATTTGGGAGTTTGGACAAAAACTAATTCCATTCCAATCAGGATGTAACCTATAGATGTACCTGTGTGGCAGTTCTGTAACAGGTTGGCTACACTGTTGATTTGAAAAGCTAAGGAAGAGGGAAGTGCAGAACAGAAGTCTTACTTCAGAAACAGTTTCAGGGGCTTGTAGAACTTTCTACATGCCAGAATTTGCTAAAAGTCTTAGTTCTGTGAACAACTGCTTTAGACAGCCGTGTAATCTATGTGATTCACTACAGCTCCATTAGTCTGGATCTTTAGAAAGCATAAATGGATACTGACTTTTTTTATTCCGCTCAGTCCCATTCATATGAACGCATGCGAAAGATTCGTGAACAAAATATTTCTCCTTCATTGCGAACATTTTACAAGAAGCCGTTGTTGCTGCATCAAGGACACATGCAGTGGTTATTTGATTATGAAGGACGAAGATACCTTGATCTGTTTGCTGGAATTGTCACTGTTGGTGTTGGTCACTGTCACCCGTAAGTATGTTACTATTTGATTGATGCTATAAAATACAGGAAGAGATACTTACTTTGGTTTTGTTCTTTGTTAATCTGTGGCATTATGAGCCTAAAACCAGATTATAGTTCACTGTATTGTCATGTATGATTTATATTGAGGTCAATTTCCTCTGCATTTTGAAGGATTGATTCTGTCTACTTGCTCATTGATCTGGCAAATGGCACAGCGTCTGAATTTTCAGGATTAATAACAGATGGGTATGCGCATGTATGAGTGCACGTGCATAGAATTGAATCCCTTTGTCTCTTTTTGTGCTACATACAGGAAGGTAACTATGGCTACCCAGAAACAGCTTGCTCGCCTCTGGCATATCTCTAGTATCTACATGCACCCATCAATCCAGGAGTATGCTGAAAAGTTAACTTCTCTTTTTCCAGATCCACTTAAGGTACTTTGCTCCTTATAGGACCAGGGGCTGGTGAAGGGGATGTCTGTAAGAAACATTTAATGTAAAAATATATATTAAATAAGTGAGAGCCACAGTGTCTGTGAAGAGAAAATCTGAAAATCTGTATGGTGACTACAGACTGTCAGAGAGCATGATGACCCTCAAAGCCTTTTCTTGAGACCTAATGTAGACAAGCATAATATCCCAAGATCCTGTTCTGTTTGTTCTCTCCATCAAGTTGTTAATGTGAAAGGGCATTGCCAAGCTTAAAAGTTACTGAAGGAACTAAGATGTTATCTTTCATGTGGTCTTTCATGTAGTCAGGCTTAATTTGTTTGATTCATAAAAATTCACAGTGAAAAGTATTTGACAGTACTTTGTGTAGTGAGCTTTACTGACATTTAAATAAGTAAACCACATAAATGTCATGTTTCATACGCTCAGAAAGAGTAAGAAAATTACTGGCTTTTTTTCAGATAAAATAAACTGGTGATAAAATGAACTTGGGTTAGCAGAAGAGTATGAAGTTACTGCAATCTTAGGAATGGAAGAAGAGTAACAAAAACAAAACAATACAAAACAAAAGTGTAAAGTATCTGAATAGTTTAAGCAGTGGAAAATCTCAACCAGTTCTGAAAATTTACTTTAAAATGGGACAATAGAGTCTGAGCTGTTTTCAGATCTCAGAACTCATAAATAGGATTTACCCTTTGTTCCCAGTAAGGCAACTGCATATGTTTTCTATTCCATGGTTATGTCTGTGTAAGTCCCTCCTAGTAACTAATATGCAGGTACACTGTTGCAGCACTTTTTACCTCTGTGAGGGTTATTTCTGTTCAGTCAGGCATGTTCAGTTTAACCCAGACACTTTCTTTTTTCTTTGAATTACTGTTCCATTTTAGGAAAACCTGAAGACTCCCAACTCTTGAAGATTTGTTTTTTTACTCTTTCTGTGTAAATCAGCTTGAAGCTTAACCTTACTTCTCACCTGTAGTGTACAGGCAACACGGCTTATTGCAGTGAAGTAATCTTGTGGTAGTGATAGGTTATAGCTCATGATGTTAATAAATGACATAGCCTGATGCTGAGCAACGTGGTGGTTGTTCACTGTACTGATCCTAAGCATTCTCCTGTAGGTGGTTTATCTAACCAACAGCGGGTCAGAAGCCAATGATTTGGCTATGCTTATGGCAAGGCTATATACTTGTAACTTTGACATCATCTCTTTCAGGTAATTATGATCGTTTATGTGATTAAGTATCTATCTGCCTAAGCCAAGGAATAATAGGGAACTTTAACTCCAGATGTGCTGAGTAGAATGCTATAAAATTATTCTATTTGACAAAAGGAAGTAAAACAGGAGTTGAAGATTCAGTACAGTACATTAGGACTAGCTTGCATACAAAACAAAACCTGCAATTTTTGCCTTTGTTACTTAGAAAAGGGTCTAGTCTCTGTGCTAAGAATGCGCTTTGGTGGACCTTTGTTCAGAGCCACACCATGGTTCAGCAATTGCTGCTTTCTTCCTTCATTCCACCCCTGCAGTATCCTCCTTTGTCCCCTTTGTGGGGGTACAAAGGTACCTCTGGAATAATGGTGCAGTGAACCGCAGCAGAAAACTGCTGTGGCTTAAAGCTAACCTGGTGAAAGGATTTTTTATTTTTTTTTTCTGCTTATTTTGCTGCCTTATTTTTCTGCCAGATCCCTGAACAGATCACTGCACAGGTACACAAAGCTTTCTGGCTTCACAGCAGAGGTGGTGCAGGAGTGAGTGTAAGCAGTTCTCTTTACTGTGCATCCCAGGCAGCCTCAAGGTCTTGCAATGAAGCACTGTATTTTTCTACTATTCCACTCAGCAGAACATTGGGTACCCACCTTGCTTGTATATTATCATTAATGAATTTCTGATTTGCCAATAAAACTGGTAGCAAATCACCATGTGACTTAATGATTGCAGCATCTGTTGGAGAGAGCAGCAGTTCCATAGATTCAAAGAACAGGTATGTTTGCTGTGTAGGGCTCAGGTGCTACAGCAGAACTTCATGAGACACTGTTGGAATTGCTTTTGGTTCCAACCATTGTTCTTTTCTCCTTGAAAACATTACCTTACAATTTTAACTTTTGAAATTGCAGAAAACTAGTGCAGATAGTAGTCATGGGTCTTCCAAAACCAGAGGAAAAATGGCGGTAGGAATATTTGTGTTCCAAGTGTAACAATGCTCATTTTCCCTAATAATATATAGCTCAGAAACCTACCTTCTTAGACTAATAATATTGCTACAGTCCCTTCTTGGAAATGAGTGATGTTCATCTACTTTGTTTGTTTGCACAGAGGAGCATACCATGGAGGCAGCCCTTACACGCTGGGATTGACATCTGTTGGTCTTTATAAGCATGGTGTTGCCAATGGCTTTGGTTGTTTAACAGTGAGATTTTTATTATTTTTTGTTTAAAAAAAATAATCTGGGTAACTAACAGTTTATTGTTGAATATTTTAACCATTAGTACATTTCCTATTCTTGAAGTGCTTTATGGTCACTAGCTACAATGTAGCTGTCCTGCTGTGTAACTACAAGAGCCGCAGTCCCCTTTCCTTCTCCATAAGGTTACTTATGCCAATTTGGAGATGGGACAGCCATAACATGAGTGGTCATGATTTACAGTTCTTTAGACATGTTTGGTGCTTGCATGGTAAGGTGCAAATTAATGTTCTGAAGCCCTTTTCACAACCTGGTTTTGGCAAATCTGTGCAAAGCTGCTTTCAGCTATCTGAAGCAGATCCTCCCCTGGAATAAAAACCAAAACAAAGCAAAACAACCCTGTGATGTCTCTTGTTTCAGCAAGACAGGAGACATATCAACTGGGGGTAAATGGCAATGTGTTATCTCCCTGCCCTTGAGCAGATAGGAAGCTGGCATTGGCTACTCTTGATTTGTTCTGGTGATAGCTCAGCCACAGCAGTGGCTATAAAAAGGCTCCTTTGTAACAGCCTGCTAACCTGGCTCAATAAATTAGTTGTCTGAAGTCATGTGGTATTTTGTCAGCAGACACAATTTGAGGGCTGAAGCTCAAAATTTACAGCCTGTAATTACTTTACTAGATCTGCCTGCCTCCTTGTGTTTTACAGATTTTTAACATACTTCAGATTATTAAAGTACTACTAGAAACTCTAAAAATGTTGCTATTAATCTGCGATAACCAAAACTGCTGACTAACAAAGAACAGAACAAAGGAAATTATCAACTGACTGACTATTGCTGGAACTTACTGGTTCCAAAACTGTCTCTGTTCTACCATTTCTTGAGGGGAAGTTCAGTGTTACTCTACAAGTGTTTTTCAGACAAGTTGCTTGAACTAGGTATCCCCTTTGACTCTAACAGACTTTTGGGGGGTTGGTTTGTTTTTTCTCACTAGTCATCCCTAAGTATGATCAAAACATCTCTTAGAAAGGTCTCGTCAAACCTGTAGCTATCTCTTATGCTTGGCAGACAATGTTACCAGATGTTTTTCGTGGTCCATGGGGAGGCAGCCATTGTAGAGATTCTCCAGTGCAAACTGTTCGAAAATGCAGCTGTTCTGAAGGTTGGTCAATGACAAGAAGTATTTGGCTTTTAGATCAGAGAATACTAGAGGGCTGTGGAAATAGGTTATAATTGCCTCCTCTGGGAAGGTAGACCTCTGGGTAGAATTTGCAAAAGCGACCAAAGAAAATATTGCAGAGGGCATAAAGCATCTGCTTCCCACTGCGAAAGATCTGTTCTTAAAATCCCAGCCTTTGTTTCCAGCATTTGTCATGATAACTCTGGAAGCCGTGGAACTCAGTTTGGCACATCTGAAAGAACAGAAGTGTTGATTGGTGTTTCCCAGCACTGACCATAACAGCTGTTTCTGAAGTTTTGACAGCTCTACAGCTTTTGTTTCAGAGTAATATGAATGAATAGCAAGGACAACCTGTAGCCCATGATATGCAAAAAGCCATGAGGCAAACCATTCTGCACACAGCGTAAAGTGAAAGCTCCTTCTACTGCTCTCCTCTTAACAACAGTTACAGTGAATTATTTGTGCAGTTTCAAAGAGCACTCTGTAGTATTTTAATTCACATGCATATGTAACTGTTTTTTTTCTAGCTTTGCCCTCCCTAGTGGATGGGAGCATTAGCTATACTGTTCTTTATTTCAGTATAGACTGATGTGCAGCTGTATTTTCCAGAATCCTTATACTTGCACTAACCTAACAATTCCTCATGTCTTACACTAATGTTTATTAACCCCTGAGAAAGTGTCTGCTTATTCCTTCTGCTTATGTAGGTGATTCACAAATGCTGTCTCTAACGTGCAGCTTACTGACCTGTACAATGTGTAACATCATCTGTCAGCTCTGCCTTGCTGTTTTGTCATTCCTTCGAGTATAAATCGTTTAAGAGAAAATAAGGGACTCTCTCCTTTACTGTTTAGCCTTCCGTTGTGTTTTTGATAGGTAATTAACATGCAGTCATAGTTGTTGATTAGATGTGTAATTTCATGTTTTGAAGCTAATTTTGTGTCATTTAAAGTAAATTTAAACTATTCCCCTGTGAACAGGTGTATGTCATGCAAAGGACCAGTATATTGAACAGTTCAAAGATACTCTGAATACCTCAGTACCAAAGACAATAGCTGGATTTATCGCTGAACCAATTCAAGTAGGTAGTTTGCTGTTTCTCAACTGTGATGTCAAAAATAGTGTGAAACATTAAAATCTTACAGACTTTAGCTACATTCTAACCATGGACTTCTGCTGATTTTTATTATTTTTAATGCCTTAAGCACCATAAATATTTGAAAGAATGGCTGCACTGTCTTAAAATCTCAGCTTTTCTTCCTGATTTCAGTGGAGCTAGAACTTTGCTCATGAAGTTAAACAGAGAATCATGATTAAACATACACATTTGTTTCTGCATTTAAATAGTGATACATGCTGTTGTTTAGTGTCTAATACCTTCTTCCAAATTTCATACTGCTTTTTACTGGTTTTGTAACCTTGCCTCAATTCCTACTTTCACCTCTTCCCAACCATGTTGTCCACTATATTTTTAGCAGCTCTCCAGCAAGTGATGGCCGTGGGGTTCATTCTTTTAGTGCTTTACCCTAGAACTCCTGTATATTGTGGTTCTTAAGTAGGAAGAATAGGGAATATATCCTGGGAACAGGAAAAGCAAAAAAACCCAGAGATAATTGGAGCTGTCTCTGGTTTCCTGTCTTCTAAGCCTAAGTCTAAGCAGCCATTGCAGTCCAGGTGTAGGATGGGATTTCTGATCTGAATAAAAACTGGCAAGGTGAACGGTAATTGAGGAAACAATGTTTTAAACAAATTAACCAAAGAATGGATGTCAATTCTGTATTTAGCTTTGTCATCAAAAGCAGTCTTTGGGTTTCTCAGAATTTAGTTTTTTAAGATACTTGCTTTGGCAGCTTATCTTTAACCAGCTATTTCTTAGAGTGGTCCAGTTTACAGTATGGCATCACAAACATTTATACCAGCACAACTGACAGAACAGCAAACTGCCCTGTGGAATGAGAATGAGTGACCTGGGCAGGAACTTTTTGGAGCAGTTTCACTGCTGAAGCCAGAAGCTTGAAACAAGGCTTGCTATTACCTGAGGGCTGCTCATATTTTTCCCTATTGTGGGATAGTCACACAGTTGAACTGCAGTTTGTCTGTTCCTGAAGACATTTTCTTTTTTTTGTCTTGGCAGGGTGTTAATGGAGCTGTTCAGTACCCAAGAGGTTTCTTAAAGGAAGCTTATCAGCTAGTACGGGAAAGACAGGGTGTCTGTATTTCGGATGAAGTGAGTTACTTTTTTTTTTTTTTTTTGCATAGTAACTGTAGAGTTTGGGGTACCTCTGAAAGTTGTCTTAAAAGAATACAACTGGAAGCCTGGAAATAATCTGAATGAAATGCTATGCACTTCGTAGCTTAAATATAGCACATTGCATCTTTGCACAGTACATCTTTGTGAATGCTCCATCCCTGGCGGTGTTCAAGGCCAGGTTGGACAGAGCATTGGGTGGCATGGTTTAGTGGGAGGTGTCCCTGCCCATGGCAGGGTGGTTGGAACTAGATCATCTTAAGGTCCTTTCTAGCCATAACTACTGCATGATTCTATGATCTTCCCAGGCATAGGAGTCTTCCAGGTTTTACTACCCTTATTCCGCTATGTGGCATCCTGACTTTAGACACAGACTTCAATCCTTACCTTTTGGGAGCAGTAAATTTCCACAAATATGTGGTATGAGGCTTGCCACTGCCTCTTATGAGTGGTGTTGGCATACATAAACTCTAGAAGGGAATAGATTGCTGTACCCCTGCAAATACATTTTTGAATCTGGAATTGGAATTGGAAATTGGAATTAAGAAATTGAATTTGCTTAGCTGAAACTATTTTGAAATAGTAGCAAATGCTTCAAAGTGATGGTGGTGTGTACCTCAAGCATTGCAGTAACAGAAATCAGCAATCATGGGGTTGCTTTTGAAATGTGATAAGCAACTGCATTTCTTCTCAGTTTTGAAATGGGAGCTGCTTATTTATGCATCTCACCATGCCTAAGACATGGTGTTATGTTATCTTCCATATGCAAAAGAAAAACCCAATTACAATAACACTAAATAGTATGTTGTGCAAAGCCATCTGAATAAGGATCCTAATGCAAGTTGACTCCAGAGATACTTGCAGTTTAATGTGAATCAGTGACAATAGAAAGACAAGAAAAACAAGACATCTTATAAAATGTGAGAAAGTGATGGGGATTTCTGTGTGTTTGTCTTTTGAAAGGTACAGACAGGATTTGGACGGACAGGCAGCCATTTCTGGGGATTTCAGACACATGGTGTAGTCCCTGACATTGTTACTTTGGCAAAAGGAATTGGTAATGGCTTTCCAATGGCAGCTGTTGTTACAACAAAAGGTGCAAGAGTTCTGTTCAGCTAACATTTAAAATAGAGCAATTACAAAATACAGTCTAAAATATTTACCTGCTGGAGACATGTGTGTCAAACAGCTGAGCTCTGTGAGTAATCTTTGTCTCAGTCAATTGACAGATGAATTGGATTCTCATTGCTCAAATCTTTTTACCAAGTGCTGTGCTATACAAGTGCAAAGCTTTGTCTAAATGGGGTGAGTTGTATCACTGTGGCAGGGATGACCTTGTGTTATCCAGCTGGTATAGCTGGTAAATACTCGAAATCCTCGTTGAATTCACGGTATTAGTAATCAACATTCTGTGAGTTTATAAGGCCAGCTGCTTCGTTCATACAAATGACTGGCTGAATCTAGTGAAGGAGATTTGTAGATGTCAGTTTACAGGGAAAGTTGACAGCATGTTAGAAGTGTGACTTTTTTTGAAAAGTCTTGTTTTTACCATCTGCTAGACACTAGAGGTTTTGGGAATAGTTATATTTTACTCAGACTTTGCAAGAAAAAATTAAAATCTTTGTATTGTGTTGTCTCCAGTAGAATCAGGCTTGAAGCACAGCAAACGTAACAGTTAAAGCACGTAAGTACTGTTACCAAACATAGGGCAACTGTAAGAGTAATCAATATTGTTCTTTTTCTTCTAGAGATTGCAAGTTCCTTGGCTCAAAACCTTCATGTTAATACATTTGGAGGAAACCCTTTGGCCTGCACAGTTGGAGCTGCAGTTCTTGATGTAGGCAGAACATTGTATAAATTTATATATTTCACTATATATGTTTAATATATGCTACATATTGCTACTTTATCTTGCAGCAAAAGATGAAAAATGTTTACATTTATTCTTACTATAAAGTTATATGTGGGCATCTTTTTAAATTACTGTATAAAGTGCATAAACATATGCATGTATTATGCATACATGACTAATACACCCTACGTGTAGGAAAAATTCCTAATTAATTCCACTGCAAGATTTTCATCCCTCTAAGAAGAATAGAAGCCCTCTTACTGTGTTTAAAGAATTGCCTTTCATTGTCTCCTTTATGTTCTTTATTTTGTTAATAAACAGGTAGGAAAGTGCCTTCTTAAAACCTTAGCCAACTCTTCCATAGGATTACACAAATTATCAGCTAAACCAAATGTATTCTCTGGCACACATGCTAAGCAAAATTGTTTTCAACTCCACAGCTTTTACCTTATGCTTAAAAAGCCGTAATGACCAGATAGTTAAAAATATTTAAATTCAGAATTCCTTCTGAAGGAAAAAAAGTAAAAATATCCCTTGTTAAAAAGACAATAGAACAAAGCTGCAACATATTTCAGTTATCATCCAGCAGAAGATCAGGCAGTGGGCAGTACGTTGCTATTCGGTTTGTTTTTATCATGTACAGACCATTTGCCCTTGAATGTCACTTCATTACAGCAGATACTGTTTCTATTCACATTACTTTCCTGAGTATTTTAGGATTCTCTTTAGCTATAAGATGGTTAATCATATAAATAACAAGATTTTGAAAAAACAGTTTACAAGTACACCCATGTTTTGGGGGTAAAACAGAGAAAAGGCTTTTTTGGCTATAAAGGAACTTGGAGCCTGGATCTGAAATAGTTCCTAGGAGGTTGTCAGTCAGGAAGAATAAAATGGACTTGAGAGAAAATTAAAAAAAAAGAAAGGTGAAAAAGGAAGAAAAAGGAAAACACCCACTTCAACTTCTGTAATTGTGTTTTGGGTTGGTTTTGTTTTTACTGTGAATTTCCTTAATGCAAATATTAAGTTCATAAAACAGTTTGTGTGTGTCAGGGCTGGTAGCTGGCTGCATGTCAGAGAGGAAAGGAAAAAACAAAAGATGGTGATAGAAAAGCATGGTGTTGGTGAATCTAATTACAACACTCGGGTTGTTCTCTAAATTGCTGCCCAGTAAATACAGGTATGCATTGTCAAATTATTTTCTTTTCGTGATACTGAGAAAGAATGAAAATATTTCTGATAAGATTTTGAAAATAATGTGTTGGTCAGGTATTTTTCAATTATGACTCCATGTGAGCATGAATTACTGGATTATGTTTAGAGGAGACCTTACAGCAGCCTTCCAGTACCCAATAGGGGCCAACGAGAAAGATGGAGAGGCACAGGTTGCCCAGAGAAGCTGTGGTTGCCCCATCCCTGGCAGTGTTCAAGGCCAGATTGGACGGGGCTTGGAGCAGCCTGGTCTGGTGGAAGGTGTCCCTGCCCGTGGCAGGGGGTTGGAACTGTAGGAGCTTTAAGGTCCCTTCATCCCAAACCATTCTATGATTCCATGATGATGTTTATGGAGTAATAAGTAAAATGCAAAAAACACCACAGCAACAACAAAATACTATGTTAAATTGAACTCCAGTGACAATAGATGATTGTAAGAAAAGAGAAATGTAAAGACTGTAGTAGTGAAGGAACATACTCTGCAAAGAAGTAAGGTAAACAATGTGTCATCAAGCTAAATGGGGATTAACAGACTTTATTAGAAGTTTTCCCTGCAACACTGTCACAGTATGTCATTTTAACCAGGCTATTGAAGAAGATGGCCTACAGAAAAACAGTGAGGATGTGGGAACATACATGCTGCTGGAGTTGGCTAAACTACGGGATAAATTCAAAATTGTTGGTGATGTCCGTGGCAAGGGACTTATGATTGGAGTAGAAATGGTGACAGATAAGGTTAGTGATTTTATTTATTCCTGTCAATTTACAGTGCCATTGAAAGATTTTTCACATTTTATTCCAGTTGAAAGAATAGAAAGATTGTCTATTCAAAACCAGCTAATGAACTGAGGAAATATTGCTCTGGCTAAAAATGAGACAGAAAATTCCAGCATTTTAAGTACTTCACAAGTTCTGAGTAAACAGTGACTTGTGTGCCTTAATTGCATAAACTCATCTTCGAAAGCAGATAAATTATGTTGGCTAACCTTTACAGCCAGAGTTGGGGTGAGGTTTATTGGAAACACTGGAATATACCTCCTTTTCATAGAACTAATTTAGAATATTGAAGTGAAGTTTAATGGTTTGCTTTCCTTAGGACCGTCGCCACCCCCTTCCAGCTGAAGAAGTCGGTCAGATCTTGGAGGACTGTAAAGACATGGGGGTCCTGATAGGCAGAGGAGGACTCTACAGCCAGGTACTGAGCCTCTGGTTATACGTAAAGCTTATTTTCTGTCTTATTTTTCCCTCAGGCTAAATTAACTTTAGTAAATAAACAGGAAATATATACTCTTAGGAACTAGCTCTGTTTAATCTTGCTTATTTCATAGATTAGGCAGGACTTACTTGATTCAAGTATGTTGAACTAGCTCTGAGTTTGGAGTTTTCCTTTAGAGGGACAACTTCCCCTAGAAAAGCAATGTACTGTATTCTATGTAAATTAGAGGAAATCAGCAGTATTCAGGCATGCTAACTCTTTGTTACGTTTCAGGGTATCACCTGACCTTTTTATATTTAAAAAAATTTATTTAGGCAAACTAAAAAAAATATTAAAAATAAAAAAGTTGTTACTATCAAGCCTCGCAGAGCAGCACAAAGGTGGGAATTGCATCTGAATGGAAATCAGCCCATCCCAATTGAAGATGCACCATGCTGTACTCACCTTCTTGCCTCACATGAGTTAATAGCAGAGAACTGCCTCAGGCCTGGTCACGTCAGTAAAGTGCTCTGGCATAGAGGAAACAGCTTCTGTATGAGATACATGAAGGACGGCTAAACTAAATGGGGCACTGCAGCTGTCACCTCATTGGTTCTTCCACAAGTGCAGTAAAATCTGATTCTGTCTCACTTAAGTGCTGTTTTATCTGTGAGTGTTAGCTTCAGCTAAGGCTGTGGGTGGGAAAGACTGTTGTCCCCCCACTCTTGCTGCATAAGGTTCTATCATATGATGACAGAAGAATTTAAACTGAAAACTTTAAGATTCTTACATAAGTTAAATACTCTTGGAAATATTATAATATAGATCAAACATTTGGATTTAAGAACCTGCCTTCTTGACAAGTTGAACTGTGCATATATCCTTTCCTGGTCAATGTGCATTCAAGCTATAGTACCCTTACTGAAAGTTTGTGTCTAGCAATTCTTTCATGCTATATTTGTTTAGAGGCCTTAAAAAAAGACAGAGAATACAACAGGAAATCACTTGACACAATGCAAGAGGCTGACACTCTCTCCAGATACTACTTTTCCCTGTGGCAAAGCTGCCAGAAGGGAACATACGTCCACGTCTCTGGTCTTTCTTAGTACAAACCCGTCTAAGGTTTTATACTAGCTCTGTCTGGCATAACAGAGCTGCAAACATGACCAACTCTAGTCAAGTCTTTGTTGGAGGCAGTTCCTTTGTCAGAAGTGTTGGATGCAGGAAAGTCCAAAACTGTTCCACTTCAGAGTGCATTGATCAGAAGCTTCAGTCCCTGCTCTGTGGGTCTCGTGTAATTTTTCACACTTCAGGTTAGACTGAGGGGCAGAAAGTTGAGTGCTGACCTAGGTGGGCTGGTAGAAACCATATTATTTCCATACAGTATTAAGGATTTCTTTTTGGTTTTTTTCCTTCTTTCCCTCTCTCAGACATTTAGATTTAAACCTCCAATGTGCATTACTAAAAAGGATGTCGACTTTGCTGTGGAAGTATTTGACACTGCTTTACAGAGACACATGGAAAGGGCAGCTGCAAAACAGACTTGATTTGTTTCCTTACATGAGATGAACACAGATCCCCTGATAATTGCCTCCCAGACTCATCATTCATCTACACTGCATAAGAAAATCATATTCTGAAGATTAATACTTGTTCAGTATTCTAAGAGCAGTCTGACAGAGACAGTGTTTAATAAAGAATACACTCTAATCTGTTTTGTAATCATATAGCTCAGTCTACAGTGGTGGTGGGCATTAGCTGCACATTGATTCTGACATTAGCATAATGTCAGAAAAAAACCTTATTACTATTAATTTTGTATCAGATGAAGAGGCAGACATACATTCATCTTTTATCTATGAATATCACCTAAAAATCAGTAATTTTCATAGAGTGACAACCCAGTAAAGTTGTTTGGAGGAAGAATGTTGCTTGGAGTACAGCATTTATGGATCCCTTGGGGACTGCAGTGGGGTGCTTGCTGCTGCCCTGGCCACATTCCTTTGTACCACGGCATTCACAGACCGTTCTAATGGATGTTTTCACAGGAGCACCACACACTCCTGAATGGCTGAGCATAGGTGCACAGTGCTGCAGAGCTCACTGGAACGTGACTGGTGCTGCCACTGCCCCTGCAACCAAAACCTCACCATTTACACACAATACATACAAGCACTTGTAAAACACACAAATTATAAAGTTTTATTTACGTAAGAATAAAAGTCAAAAAGTGATACTGCAGGGCTTAGTCTGTGAGATTTCACTTGCATAAGCATAGACAATCTCTGTCTGAGAAATACCCTGTTCAGAAGACAACTGGAGATTTCACAGTTAAAACTATTTACCCTTATTACAACGATACACTGTAATTAGAGCATGAAAAAACACAATGTTTGTATAAAGGTGTAATTTCTAATTACAGTAATTATTTTTATCACATGCCTCTAACCCAGTTATCATCCTCTCTAAAACACACCTTTTTTTTTTCTCCTGCCTCTTTCAGGATTGCACAGCCCCTGCATTAGTCATTTAGCAAAGATATAAATTCTGATTGCTGAACTAAGATGCCATGTTTTGTTCTTACTTAATCACCTTTTTCTTTTTTATAAATCATCAGTGCATTCCTTGCTTTGGTTTAAAAAAATAAAAAAAAACCAAAAACCAACAAAAGGCAGGCATTGTGAACAGTCAGCAGAACATTTACCATTTCACTTTCATTCAAAGTTTAAAAGACCTTGACCCATAAAGGCATCTTGTCAACATGTGGGGGAAAGAGAGGGTTTTGCCACTCTGCATGACAGGTTTAAACTTTAGAACTTAGTTAATGTAAGATCAGTGCTTCTGTAAAACTTCACCATAGGAGCTTCCTAAACAACATACTACACGGAGTACCACTCTCATCATCTACATTAACAGCCGTGTAAAATCCACCACCATGGAAAAATGAGGTGCTTGTTATCCCACCACACAGACATGCATTTAAACAGAGGTGCAATAACAACTCCCGTGTTATTCATTAGAAAAACAACTGAACAAATTCATTTATTCATGTCATTCATTTCTGCCTTCACTTTTCTCAGCAAGGTTCTACTAGTAATTCCCCCCCCCCCCCCAACACCTGGCATGGAGGTACAAAACCAACAGGAATTGTCACAGAATCACAGAATCCCAAGGGTTGGAAGGGACCTCAAGAGATCATCTGGTCCAACCCCCCTGCAAGAGCAGGGTAACCTAGAGTACATCACACAGGAACTTGTCCAGGCGGGCCTTGAATATCTCCAATGTGGGAGACTCCACAACCCCCCTGGGCAACCTGTTCCAGTGCTCTGTCACTCTCACAGTAAAGAAGTTCTTCCTGATGTTAACGTGGAACCTTCTATGCTCCAGTTTACACCCATTGCCCCTTGTCCTATCACTGGATATCACTGAAAAAAGCCTAGCTCCATCATCATGACACCCACCCGTTACATATTTGTAAACACTGATGAGGTCACCCCTCAGTCTCCTCTTCTCCAAGCTAAAGAGACCCAGCTCCTTCAGCCTCTCCTCATAAGGGAGGTGTTCCACTCCCTTAATCATCTTTGTGGCTCTGCGCTGGACTCTTTCAAGCAGTTCCCTGTCCTTCTTGAACTGAGGGGCCCAGAACTGGACACAATATTCCAGATGCGGCCTAACCAAGGCAGAATAGAGGGGGAGGAGAACCTCTCTTGACCTACTAACCACACCCTTTCTAATGCACCCCAGGATGCCATTTGCCCTCTTGGCCACAAGGGCACATTGCTGGCTCATGGTCACCTTCCTATCCACCAGGACCCCCAGGTCCCTTTCCCCTTCGCTACTTTCCAGCAGGTCAGTCCCCAGCCTGTACTGGTACATGGGGTTGTTCTTCCCCAGATCCAGGTCGTTGATGAAAATATTAAACAGCACTGGTCCCAGCACCGACCCCTGAGGGACTCCACTAGTCACAGACCTCCAGCTAGATTCTGAACCATTGACCACAACTCTCTGCCTTCTTCCTTCCAACCAGTTCTTGATCCACCTCACTACCTGATCGTCAAGCCCACACTTCCTTAGCTTATCTATGAGAATGCTGTGGGAGACAGTATCAAATGCCTTACTGAAATCAAGAAAAACCACATCTACTGCTCTACCATCATCCCTCCACCTAGTCACTTCCTCATAGAAGGCTATAAGGTTGGTCAAACATGACTTCCCCCTCATAAAACCATGTTGGCTGTTCTTAATAACCCCCTCATCTTTGATATGCCTAGAAATGGAGTCAAGAATAAGTTGTTCCATCACCTTTCCAGGGATGGAGGTAAGGCTGAGCGGTCTATAACTACCCGGGTCCTCCTTCTTTCCCTTCTTATAGACTGGTGTGACATTTGCCATCCTCCAATCCTCAGGCACCTCTCCCGTTTCCCACGACTTACCAAAGATGATGGAGAGTGGCCTAGCAATGACCTCCGACAGCTCCTCAGCAGCTGTGGGTGCATTCCACCCGGACCAATCGATTTATAGATGTCCAGATTGCATAGCTGATCCCTAACCCAATCCTCATCTACCAAAGCAAACTCCTCCTTTGTCAAAGCCAATTAATCAACTTAGACACCTTACTCTCCCTTTTATCCGCTGTTTATTGTAATTAAGTACTTTGAAAGTACTCCTCTCCTTGGGAAAGGCATAAGAAAAGTCAGAATATTCAGGGTTGGAAAGGACCTGAAGATCATTTAGTTCCAAACCCACTGCCAGGGGCAGGGACACCTCTCACTAAACCATGTCACCCAAGGCTCTGTCCAGCCTTGCCTTGAACACTGCCAGGGATGGAGCATTCACAACTTCCCTGGGAAACCCATTCCAGTGCCTCACCACCCTAACAGGAAAGAATTTCTTCCTTATATCCAATCTAAACTTCCCCTGTTTAAGTTTTAACCCATTACCGCTTGTCCTACCACTACAGTCGCTAATGAAGAGTCCCTCCCCAGCATCCCTATAGGCCCCCTTCAGATACTGGAAGGCTGCTGTGAGGTCTCCACGCAGCTTCTCTTCTCCAGGCTGAACAGCCCCAACTTTCTCAGCCTATCTTCATATGGGAGGTGCTCCAGTCCCCTGATCATCTTCATGGCCTCCTCTGGACTTGTTCCAACAGTTCCATGTCCTTTTTATGTTGAGGACACCAGAACTGCACACAATACTCCAAGTGAGGTCTCACGAGAGCAGAGTAGAAGGGCAGGATCACCTCCTTCGACCTGCTGGTCATGCTCCTTTTGATGCAGCCCAGGATACGGTTGGCTTTCTGGGCTGCAAGTACACACTGAAGCTGGCTCATGTTCAGTTTCTCATTGACCAACACCCCCAAGTCCTTCTCTGCAGGGCTGCTCTGAATCTCTTCTCTGCCCAGCCTGTAGCTGTGCCTGGGATTGCTCTGAACCAGGTGTAGGACCTTGCACTACATTTCGTCTTTGATAGATGACCAAAGCAGCACAGGTCCTTCTGGCTGCTGCACTCACCCTGAGCTAAGCCCTCTTTAAAGAAAAGCAGCAACATGAGTGTTAAAACAATAAACCCTCTGTGTGGGCACTTTATCTGGTCATGTTTCTACAGGAACACAAGGTCAATCTGAATTACTACTTCCCCGACCCCACTGTGAAAGCTGCTGAGACAGCAAGTCAAATGCAGTCATTAAAGAAAGGCTAATGAACCCAAAAACAAGCACAGGTTTCTTCACAAGATATTATTCTTTATGTTTCATCTTCCTTTTTTTTCACCCAAATTAGGACTTGCCTTCTCTATTCAACTCCAGACACAATTAATGTTCACCTCTCTGCTCCAGGACAGCACTCATGTACGATTCTGTAGACTGACACTCTTAGCAAAGTTCTATCTGTTTTTACGTTTCTCTTTTTTGTTTCTGGTGTTTACAGCTCCATTTACAGCTGCTGCTTGTGTGGCTTTTGCATGCCCTGTGGCTTTCAGGTGTTCAAACAGTTTATTTCGGGATGGAAATGCACAGTTGCAGGTGACACAGTGGATAGGAACTTCATTCTGCAATGAGGAAAAAGGAAAAAAAGCTTCACATTTGGATGGAGGATGTAATAAACACAATACACCAATTTGTTGTATGCAGCTTCTCTTGGACAATGAGATGAGAATAAGCCATTTCTATCAGACATTCCGTAACTGATTAACAATTAAATACGTTTGGGTTTTTTTAGATCTCAAGTGTAACTCCTTGAAATTTCAAAGAGTACTACATAGAACTCAGAACAAGAAATAGAAACCTTGCAAATCATTTAAGACAGAGAATACTTTTGCGTTACCTGACTATATACACAATACTTGGGCTCTGATTTAGAGAATTTAGTATGTCTTAGCTGTAGTTATTACAAGATTTTTCTCTTTCTGGGAAACATCAATATTGGGAAAGATACAGATAGTACTATCCCACCACCTGCCTGATGACAACAGTTCTGTTTTCAGGTGTTTAGTTTGTTTGGTTTGAACTGTCTTGGACACAGAGCTTTAGCTTCTCTTAGAATTGAAATACAGTCCACTCTTCTCTGAAAGGACAAAAGCAGTTTGCCTTCTACAAGGAGTAGAAAGCTTCTACTAGGAGTAGAAATTTGTGGGCTGGAGGTGATCAACCAACCAACTAACCCTGTTTGTAGTAATATGACCACCAAGTTTTAAACAGCATAACTAGTTTGACATACAGTTGTTGGGTGCTCTGAAGATGCCTTAGCAGACTTTTTTGCTTCCTTGGCTTTCTTCCCTTTAGGCTTAGTACTGCAGATAAGACAAAGAGAAACCAACATCAGTGCATAGGAACATTCAATATTTAAGAGCTTCTGATGGTTTTCAATCATCAGCATCTCCACTGCTTCCCCCTGTCCTTCCTTCACACAACACAAAGCAAGTGCTTCCAGCAAAAATATAAATAAAGCTATTTAATTTATACAATCAGTTGCCATTCTCAAGATTCAGTCAGGTGATTAATTGGCTACTGTAAGTGATGTGGCAGGGATCTGCAGTCAAATGGCATTTTCAAAGCAGGTCCTAGCACTCCTTGTTAAGTACCATATTTGTTCAGCTCTGATTTAGTGGAGTAGCCCCCAGTTCACATTGGTGGGTAAATCTAGACTGGTTTGAAAGTATCAAACTAGACAGTGACACAGTGACTGCAACACTGCAAGTCAGCACACCTTTTAGCTTCACCTCTTGCTTCATTCACTTGACTGACATCTTCTGTAGCACTTGCATCCTCTGACACAGCACATCTTTGGCCATCATTTACCAACTCCTCTGCTGTGCCACTGTCCTTGTCCACATCGTGCACCTCCTTTTGTTCAACTGTTTCTTCATCAGCACTTTCATCAAGAGAATCCTCATAAGTCTGTCCAAACAGAAGACATGAAAATTAACTACTTTAAGCTCATTAGTGATTATGTTTATAGTATTATACTTATTTACCTCAAACATGGTTGGGTGGGGAGAACAGAAAGCCATGGACCCTCTTAATTTTACTGTGTGTTTTCAATGAGACTGTAAAACCTTAGTTCTCATGTTTTGAAAGATGAAGCCACCTATGATGAAGGGGAGAAACACCAATAAAACAGCCCCTAAAACTAGAGGAGAATGAAGGTAGCTTTTGATTATACACAGGGGTCATTCTGTTTGGGCTGCCGCTTCACATTACAAGTTAGTGTCTTTGCTTATAATCTTGCAAAATGTTAATTATTTAGACTAAAGTTTTCCCTGCTATAAACCTGTGTTAGGACACTTAAGCCAAAATAACTGACCTGACTGAGGCTAGATAAACACACTCCATTTTCCCTCCCTAACATTAGAAACAGTGGCAGCCTTTCCCACATACCAGAAGACAGAGTAGACTCAACACATGCTGTTTGGCAAAAGATCAGCCCTTGAGTACATCTAAGACAAAACAGCTCAGCTCCCAAAAGCAGGATAACAGATTTGACCCAGCACTACATTAATGTAACTAGCACCTCTAGCATCTTTTGCAAAGTCTCAGCTACCTGGAGTTTAAAAAAAAAAAAAAATGGTTAAACTACCCTCAGGAAAAGAAAACAAAACACACAGCAATTCCCAGCTTTCCATAAAGCTTGGCAGAGGCTGAAAGTTACGTTTCCAGAAGAGTCTCAGCACAAGATTACAGCTCATGCTATGCAAGAGTGGCGCCTACTGTCTGAGCTTTGAACTGCAGAAGATCTCATGACCAAACAGATGGAAGACACACACAGTGCCTATATGAAACCTCTAAAGCGAGAACAGGACATGGACTTCAAACTGAGGAGGCAAGAGTTGAGCAGCAGCCTGATGGCCTGGATGGAAACAAGAAGGTCAAGCCAATACTGACTTGGACTGTGCAATACCAGCCAAGAGAACAAGAAACATGCAGTTGCTTGAGAATCTCAGGAATTTTCTAAAGGATGGGGGATAACAATGGTGTGGGAGGGCACAGAAGGTGAACACACAATAGGAGGTTAGAGGGGTTAGGCTGGGGAAGACAGAAGACCATCTCAGGGAAGGATGGAAGAGACAGGACCAAGCAGCTCATGGGGGTAAGGCTAGGATCGAAGTAGTAAGCAGAGAAAAGGAGTAAGAGTAAGGTAAGAAAAGGTAAGGATCAAGCATGAGGAAGGCAGACAAGAGTTTGCTCACTATGGTACTCCTGCCACTCAAGCCTCAAACAGCTTGCAGTTCTCGAATTTCACTGTGCTGTTGGCAGCACAGATCTGCCATATCATGCAGACTCAGATCCTGGAGTACAGCAGATTGGTGTTACTGATGTTTACAATTCAAGTGAAGGTGGAATGGATGTGTTCGTCCCAAAAACTACACTGTCAGTAGGATGCCAACTATATGTTATTCCTCCCTAATTAGAGATCAACAAAACGTAAATTATACCAGCTCTTCAAGTTATGTACAATTTCAAGTATTTCCTTGTTTTTCAAGACAAAAGTTAATTAGGAGATAACAAAACTGGGCTGTAAAGTTTCCTGGATATCATTATACGGCTACATACCACTATTGTTTTCTGTTTCTTCCTCTGCTTCTTCGAGAGTCTGCAAAAATAAGAATTTAAAATTAACTCTTTTCAAAAATAAGCTCCAAAACAAGTACAGCTTCTAAAAAGGCACCAAGTTACATTTTTGCTTATCCTCTGAACCATGGTATCAAGTAGACAGTAGCCACAAATAGAAAGTTACTCATGCTTGAAATTAAAACACCTGGTCTCCTAAACTACTCATGGCATTCTGTAAAACATTTATTCTGTTCAGACTGAACTTGATGATCTTAAGGTCCTTTCCAACCCTAACTATTCTATTCTAACTTGAAGGTACTAGCTAGGTAGCTGGCATTATTCTTTGGCCATTCAAAAAATGAAGTTAGGCAACATACTTCATCAGTTCCGATTTTAAGCACACTCAGTTTCTACGCCAGCATTCAGCTGACAAGAAGTACCAAAAAGAGTACCAAATCACTAAACAGTGGGCCTGTGCAAGTTCCCCTCTGTGAAAAATAACAATCGGTACTTTCCCTTCACATCTAACTTTAAGCAGAGAAAATACTAGACTATTATTCTACAATATTTCAATCCAGTCATACTAATGCAGGCATTTTACTGGAACTCTGACGCTAAGAAATGTTTTAAATTGCAGAATACTGTGAGTTCCAGCACACCTGTAGATCATAAGAAGCTCCCTCTGAGAGTCTCCAAGACTTACTAAATAGTTAGTACATTATAAAATTAAACCCAATTTAAAGTACTTCTGCTTGGGCATGTCTTCTGTTTCTTCCTCTCTGGTATGCATTTCACATGCATCATCCAAAGACACAGGAAATTTCCCTTCTTCTTCTTCCAGTTGCTGTCGTAACAGTGCCACCATCTCTCGATGCTTCTTTGACTTTTCATGATTCTTCATGCTGTGAGGAGTAGCAGATTGTTACTGCAGATGGCTCTGAGCAAACACTGTTATATTTACATATAAATTAATAACAGGCCTATTATCCATCACTACTAAGTATGGAAAACTCTGCCCTGATAATGTCTCTACTGGAAAGACAACACTGACCCTTATGTGAAGTTAATGCATTGTTAAAACCCAACACTCCCGCCCCCAAATCCCCAACCACAAGCACTTACGCTTTCTCAGTTTTTAACAACTTGTCACAAGCAGGGCAGTATAGACCATCAACAAATTCAGCTTCTTCAATTTCATCATTCAGTTTCTCTGAGGAGATCAGTGAGGATCAGAGAGACAAAGTCAGATGAGCCATTTTTGAGTAAGCTGCTCTTAAAGCTCCAGAAAAGTCACACACTGACCCTCAACTTTTTCTGTATTATTGACATGCAGACAGCTCAAGACCACCTCACCAAATCATACATTAGCATAAACTAACAGCTGTAGCTTGATGCCTTCTCACGGAAGGCACCAGAGCATCAGACGCTAGCCTGGCATATCTCAGCTGGAGGCAGGGAGTTGCACTACAATCAGAACTGTGAATCTGCGGCTGTAAGTGCAGTAAGCCAACACTCAGGCTGCAATAATTCAATATAGATCACCCACTCATACCCCATACCTTCGATGCCTTTTGTCTCCTGTTCTTCTAATTCCTCCTCGTCACTTGATCCGTCTCCAAATTCCTTTTCATATTGTGCCTCCATCTCTTGCAACTCCTTTTCCAGATCTGACATAGTTATCCAGCTTTGCTCTTTATATTGCTCAGCCAGCCTTTAAGTAGAATAATACATTAACTTTTGCATTGTGTTCATGAGGTGGTAATTACAGAAATAGTATTATTTAAAATAAAACTTCTTGCTCTCTGGCATTTTAGGAGGAAAGTCCTCAATATAATACAGTGGAGCAAACAAATTGTCTGTAGGGCCTGGAAATCTGAGCAGTTAATCAGTGATGCCAATGGGCACATCTACACAACAAGTAAAAAGGTATTGATGTAGGTTGGTCTTGCTTGAATTTCGGGCAGGAAATGTTATGCAGTATGGCAGTATCAGGCTGACAGCAGGGAAGTCAGGTCAATCCTCAGAGCAGTACAGCTGCTTTTACCTGATGAAAGGTATAAGTAGTACAGTCCCATAAAAGCCACAAGCACATTACTCCTTGGCTCTGCTCTGCAGGAAAGTGTCAGCACAGTTTTCCAAATATACATGTGGCCCAAGATGTCAGTCAGTACACCTCAGTACAGCTGAATTTTGCTCCAGCTGGCTCCTAGACTCCAAATTATCAATTATCAATTACTATTTGTCAGTAAGTGTATCACTCTGCTTCATTCTTCCTTGGGGACAGCAGGGAGAAATATATAATTTTTTTTAATCAATATGCAATTATTTTTAAAGTGCACTCATTAAGAATTTAAGCTTCTTTCATTTGCACACAAAAAGCTCTTCTAGTTGGAAGAATAAACTGTGCTTACATTTCAGAGATCACTTCTTCCTGTTACATAACTTTGGGAAAAATAAAAGCATTAAAAAAAATGCATTTAGTTCAGTGAAAGGGTTCGCTCTAAAGAGTTAAAAGAAAAATTAAAACTAAGCTATATTTTCCCACTTTCTTTTTAGTAGATACTTTCTTCATTAAAGCAGATGAAGCTGACTAAGTCCAAAATGTCACAGTCCTGTTCTTCCTCCCTCATTCTGAAACATACATCCTTTTTTCTTTAAAGGAATAATGGTAACTACTAAACCTTACTTCCCCAGGTAAGTTAAAAGCACATAGATTCTGTGCTACTACAGGCAGTTACCTGGTTATCATTCCCTGGTTATGTTAGATTTCTTTGTGTCAGTACAATGCAGAGACACTCCAGTTTTAAAAAGCTGACTTGAGACCAAAACTAACATACAACATTTCAAGGATGCTCAAAAGAGCAAGTGGAGCTAGCATCAGAATCTAACTGTATATGGTATAATCATGGAAAGTTTCTCCAAGTTTAAAAGAAAAGATTTGTTTCACGTTTACATACTTGGCTTGTTTGAGCTTCTGCTGCCTCCGAAATTCCTCCGATTTTCTAGTTTTTTCTGCATTTTGTTCTTCCACAAGTTTTCTATGAGCTTGTACTCTTTTATCCCTTTTACGAATAAAGGCTACTAGCTGACGGATCAGTTCGTTCCTCTCTTTCCTGGCTTTATCTCTCTTTTTCTTGTTCTCTTTTTCCATAGCTCGTTTCTCCCAGCGGTTTGAGGCTTGTCGTGTGTCATATTCTTCTTTCCAAGCAAAGTTCTTCTGAGTACAGAAACTCTGCCAATATGCATAGAAAGGGTGGACTACCTGTAAGAAACAAACAAAAACTAATCATTTGTGTGGAGGGGAGAGAGGGGAAGAAAGGGCACGACAAAAACCGTATCAAACAGTTCAGGACTTTTGTAGCAGCTTATATCTTCTATATAGGCCACAGTTTTCCCTCAGAGTATACATATATCACATGAAAGTTTAGAGAAAACTCTATTAGCATCCTTAAAATTTCAAACCATGGCAAATCAACAGCCTTGTCTAAACTATTCCAAACTACAACTCCTAAAGAATATCCCCTTCCAGGATTGGATCGTGCTGACATTAATATCCAGTTATTTAGCTATGCTTCTCCTCTCAAACTGAAAAGCACAACCATAATCAGACATGCTGTCCACAAGCAGGCATATGCATGTATTACATAAGAACCCTAATAATAATTTATATTAAATTATATATAATTTAATATAAATTACCAAAGGTCAGTTCCAACAGCAGCCGATGATCAGAACAATAAAACAAATACATGTACATAATGCTACTTCTTCCCTGTATATTCTCTCTGCTTCCAGAGTAAGACAGAAATTGATAGCCCCTGATGAATTTTTCTTTCCTGAATTTAGTATTTCTTTTATTAATCCATGCAAGCTGTTGGCGCACACAACAGCATGGAGACATGACTTGCACAGTTTAACAAGGGCCTATGCCAAGATGCACATACTCTTGTTGTGTTAGCAAATTATATGACCACAGGTTAAAGCGATTCCCTCTAGCTCTCACATTAAAAGAAATGTGATTAAGAGAATCTCACCTTAAAAGAAATTATTTTCTTCCCTTATTTTCCTTCCTTTTACTGTTTATAAGTTAAATTACAAATTAATAAAATGGCATAATAATTATGTTATGGTTTGTTCTCTGTTCCTCTGCAAATAATTACTAACCTTCTGCATTTTGTATATTCAGGAAAAAAGATATGCCTAAACCCTCTCCTTACAATACTTGCCCTATTAAGATGCCTTTTTACTACTTACTTCTATATGCACTACTGCTTATATTTGGAATATCTCACAGAAGTATTTAACCTAATAGTTTAGTATCTCTTCTTCTAATATCTCCTGTTCTCCTCCTGCCATTGGTATTAGAATGGACTATCAACATCTCATTTAATTTCTAATGGTCTACCTACACAGAAACGTTCATGGCAGTTATTAACCAATAACTATTTATATTTAATCCAATAACCTAAGAGAGACTTAGACTTCCCATCTCAGATTTCTGCTTCAGAAGGGGCTATCTTCTGTGCAAAAGGACACGCAGCCATCAACTGATGATAGGGACAATTCTCCCCTCCACCAGCTGTTGAGCTAAGACTTTCCTCCTTCTCAGCAGCTACCTGAAAAATAAGCACATTTCTCCAGAAGCTGTACAGCAGCTCTTGCTGAACTGTTCAGTGGATTTTGTTTTGCCTGCTACTACTGATAACTTTCTGCATCTAACTGAACTACAAGTCTCTTCCCACGAATTCTTGTGATACCACAGGCATAAGAATATCTTCCCTGGCTGCCTGGCATTCATCAAGCCGCTTCTCAAGCTTCTTGTGAATTATCTCAGTAGACCGAGCCAGACAGCATTCACATCACAGGTTCTGAAGCCTCCATAGAGTTTTTGTGGCTCCTTTGTAAAACTCTTTCCTTTTCCTATGATACTACCATTGAGTAGTGAACAATGCAATGCTCAAATCCTCTGACAGTGTAATGTCTTTATCTGAATATACTTTAATAGGGATAATGACCTTCACATTTAACTGTGCTATTTCCCATAAAATACACTATGAATCTTTTTTTCTTTTTTTTTTCCCTTCTTGGTAAAATGACAAACCAAAAAAAAACCCTCAAATTACATGCAACAGCTGATTCTAGGACAAGATTAACAGCACAGGTGTCAAAGCATAAAAGCTCATTTGGGTCCATAATAACATCTATACAATGGCCTCAAAGCAAGCAGTTTCAAGAGAACTCAATTAAAAGACAGATTTTAGCAAAGACACAAATATTCTCTCTGGGAAAGACTACCATTTATTAAGTCATCCTGTAATTTTATTTGACATTCAAACACCCATTCTGACACTTCTTAGTTTGATTTGTAACTGTTTCTAACTACAGCCACGTTTTATACCACTTAAGTGACTTATTTTTAAGGTATGCATCAATTTAAATTTCATACATATTAGTCATTCTACTAAAAGTGACAAGTGTTAAGTAGCAGCCATGAACAGTAACTGAGTATACTGATAAGTGCAGTTATTCACTGGGGAAAGTTCTACTATTTTACTATTTAATTTCAACACAGGAATACTGGTAAACTTAAGAAAGCAAAGAAAAGGAAGTCTGGGAGAATGCAACAAATAGTTGGCAAACCAGATGACAAGAATTCAAGTGTCCCACACACATTTTCTTTTCTTGCTTCCCAGAGGAAAGCATGCAATGTTTTGGAAAATAAATATTACTACAGAATAACTGTAGATGATGAAGAGCATGATTGTGGGAGCTCACACTGCAGGTCAGCCATCACGTCTGCCATTTGCTAAAGGCAGTGTTATGCAGTAAGTACTATGCAGTTTTCCTAAATGAGGCACTATGTATTATTAAAACAAAAAAAATTGTCTCAATGTCCCTTTTAGTAACGTAACTTGCATTGAAACACTGGCAAACTATTCTCATCAGGAAGCAAAGAAAACATTTGTTCGTTTTATAGGCCTTGCACTACTCGTAAGTTTCATTGGCGTAGTTGTTAGCCCTATGAAGTGTTTGTCTTAACAACTTACCCAAAAATCCTGGTTAATAATATAGTCCAACAGGAAATACCTATTTTAGCTCATCTAATTATTAGGAATCGGAACACAAACACTTCCTTTATAGTACTGATCTACAGTACTAGAAAAGACAGCAGATACACGGTTTTGTATTCACCTCAGAGACCAGCAGAAGCCTTTCCTCTGACTTCAGTGTAAGACAAAGTCATGACTTAACTGTGCTACTTTCAGTTCAGATTTACACTTGCTCTTACCGTATCATAGTCGCTTTGGGAATTGCCAAACATAGGGAACTCTTCAATATCTTCCCGGGTCATGTATTCCACCTCTTCTTTTGCAATCTTTTCAAAAACTTCTCGATAGACTGTAAAGAATCCCTGAAATTAAAAATAAAAATGCCACAACTCACTTTGCATAGCCCAGTAATAGGTGTACAAATGCTCGACCACATTAGTGTATATTAAAGCAATACTACTACTCTGCAACAGCCTCTCAAAATCAGGGTAAAGACCTTCTAAGAACTTGCTCTAGATAACGTGACCTTTCTATTAGCAAAGTCCCCATTCTCTCAGACTCTTTTTATTTCCACCAAGAACCTGTATTAAAATCTAACATCTCCCTCTCCCCCCAGAAAAAAAAGTGTTTCAGCATTCTGGAGATGTTGATCAGTTCCTGATTACCCAGGATCAAGCTCGGAGAAAGTTCCAAATATAAAATTCACTATTAAGTATCCTATCTCTATTTAAATTAAGATGTTACTAACTCCTAACACAGTAACACAAAGACAGATAAGGATTTTCACTGGCAGAGGTCTTTCTAATCACCTGAACCTTTTTAAGTTATGATGAGTACCTCAAAATCCAACAGGCAATTCAATTATAGGAAGCACACCTTCCCCATGGACTGCTGTCATATTGCTTTTTTTGGTGGGTTTTTTGTCCTTTTTCAATTTGTTTGTTTGGGTGTTGGGTGTTTTTGTGGTGTTTTGGGTTTTTTTTGTTGTGTGTCATGTCATCCCATCCCCCCCCCCCTCCAGTTTGCAGTATTCTAGCTTGTTGAAAACTACTGAATAAACAGATGGTAGTACAAAGCATTACAATGCTTCCCCATATGACATAAATAATATACACACACTCTGTAGTTGTATGGTATAGTTGGAAATCATGACTAAGTAACTGTTGGACCATAAGCAGGAATTAAAGCTTCCCTAACCATCCAGCATAAGTCTGTCTTGCAAAGACTGTAAACATTATTACTTACCTGGGCTCAACAATTCCACACATAGCTCTTCAATGTGAAACAAATACCAACACTTTTCATTAACTTCAAATTGATTCATTAAAAATTTATTAAGTCATTACCTTCTCATCATCTCCATATCCAGAGTAACAGCTAACAGTGAAGTAGCGCAGCAGATCTAAACTATCATCTTGATAGTCTCCATCAACTCCTCCTCTCAACAAAGCCTCCCTATGATTATCATACCTGGCAAAAAAAATTCACAGTGACATGGACATAAAGACACAGAACATTCCCTAGTGCTGGCAAACTTCAGCAGGACATGGATCACCCCAATTTACAGCTTAGCCCAGTGTTCTTAATTTGTGTGTCATATCCAAAGTCTTCAGAGAGAAAAAAAGACAGGCTAAGTAAATACTCTCTCCTGACTTTTAGCTTACTTAGTATCACTTTAGCTGCACTATCAATAGCAGCAATTTCTTAACGAGTATCTAGCAAACGCGTGCTCATGCAAGATGCCTCAATCAGCTTTAAGAAATGGGAAGGACATTGTTTAAATCATCCCATACTTACACAGAAAAAAACCCCAAAACCCTGAAACATACATTAGCATACAAAAATTGCATTTAAAAATTGCAAAACAGTCCTTCCAGGGAGGACAAACTTAGTACAGGCATTTTTGGTAGATAATCTGGTAGATGCTTTGGCCCATTTGAAAAACAAGATACACAGAACATGTAAAGCAGAGATTTCTTAAGAAGACGTGTGTGAGTTTCAAATTAGGACTGTTACAGAAACACGACACCATGTTGTTATTAAGGGTTACCATCTGCAGCAATCAACAGCACCCTAAACACCTGCATGTACTTAGTGTGGTGCTGGTTCTTCCCCCTTAAGTCTGGCAGGACTGTGACCAGAGGGACACCTATGCCAACAAGCAGGCTGCCTCCTGCTCTGGGGAAGAGAAACAAGAGGCCAACAGTGGCTGTGTCCCCCACAGCCCTCCACAGTGCCCAGCCCAACACTACCATGCAGAACACTTAGGTCAGGGTGTGAGTGAGGCTGTGCTCTGCGCCTCCCCAGTGAGGTGTGCACTGGGGGGGGGGGGGGGCTACGTCTCCCCACCGAGGTGTGCATGGGGGGGGCTGTGCTCCCCCACCGAGGTGTGCATAGGGGGGGGGGGGCTGTGCCTCCCCACCGAGGTGTGCATGGGGGGGGCTGTGCCTCCCCACCGAGGTGTGCATGGGGGGGGGGGGGCTGTGCCTCCCCAAAGAGGTGTGCATGGGGAGGGGGCTGTGCTCTGCGCCTCCCCAGTGAGGTGTGCACTGGGGGGGGGGGGGGCTACGTCTCCCCACCGAGGTGTGCAGGGGGGGGCTGTGCTCCCCACCGAGGTGTGCATAGGGAGGGGGGGGGCTGTGCCTCCCCACCGAGGTGTGCATGGGGGGGCTGTGCCTCCCCACCGAGGTGTGCATGGGGGGGGGCTGTGCCTCCAAGGGGGCTGTACCTCCCCAAAGAGGTGTGCATGGGGAGGGGGCTGTGCCTCCCCAAAGAGGTGTGCATGGGGGGGGCTGTGCCTCCCCACAGAGGTGTTAGCGGGAGGGGGGCTGCGCCTCCCCACCGAGGTGTGCATGGGGGGAGGGGGGCTGCGCCTCCCCATCGAGGTGTGCATGGGAGGGGGCTGCGCCTCCCCATCGAGGTGTGCATGGGAGGGGGCTGTGCCTCCCATCGAGGTGTGCATGGGCAGTCCCGGGGGGCTGTGCCTCCCAAAAGAGGTGTGCATGGGGGGGGGGGCTGTGCTTCCCCACCGAGGTGCACATGGGGAGGGGGGGCTGTGCCTCCCCACCGAAGTGTGCATGGGGGGGGCTGTGCCTCCCCACCGAGGTGTGCATGGGGGGGGGGGGCTGTGCCTCCCCAAAGAGGTGTGCATGGGGGGCTGTGCCTCCCCACAAGGCGTGCATGGGGGGGGCTGTGCCTCCCCATAACGAGGTGTCATTGGGGGGGCTGTGCCTCCCCATCGAGGTGTGCATGCGGAGGGGCTGTGCCTCCCCACCAGGTATCATGGGGAGGGCTGTGCCTCCCCACCGAGGTGTGCATGGGGAGGGCTGTGCCTCCCCACCGAGGCGTGCATGGGGGGGGCTGTGCCTCCCCGTCGAGGTGTGCATGGGGGGGGCTGTGCCTCCCCACCGCGGCGTGCATGGGGGGGGGCTGTGCCTCCCCATCGAGGTGTGCATGGGGGGAGGGGGGCTGTGCCTCCCCGTAGAGGTGTGCATGGGGGGGGCTGTGCCTCCCCACCGAGGCGTACCAGTGGGGAGGGGGGCTGTGCCTCCCCATCGAGGTGTGCATGGGGGGGGCTGTGCCTCCCCACCGAGGTGTGCATGGGGGGGGGGCAGTGCCTCCCCAAAGAGGTGTGCATGGGGAGGGGGCTGTGCCTCCCCATCGAGGTGTGCATGGGGGCAGGGGGGGCTGTGCCTCCCCACCGAGGTGTGCATGGGGGGGGGGGGGTGTGCCTCCCTGGGGTGGCGTGCATGGGGGGGGCTGTGCCTCCCCACCGAGGTGTGCATGGGGCGGGGGGGGCTGTGCCTCCCCACCGAGGTGTGCATGGGGGGGGCTGTGCCTCCCCACCGAGGTGTGCATGGGGAGGTGGCTGTGCCTCCCCATCCAGGTGTGCATGGTGGGGGGGGGGGGCTGTGCCTGCCGAAAGAGGTGTGCATGGGGGGGGGCTGTGCCTCCCCACCGAGGCGTGCATGGGGGGGGGGCTGTGCCTCCCCACCGAGGCGTGCATGGGGGGGGGGGGCTGTGCCTCCCCACCGAGGTGTGCATGGGGCGGGGGGGGCTGTGTCTCCCCTAGGGGCTGCACGGCTCTCAACCCAAGCCTGCCTCAAAGCACTGCTCCTGCCCCAGAGGCACGCCATGCGGCCCAGCGAGAACCAAAGTCCTGCCCCAGACTGAATGAAAGCGGCTCCTCCAAGCCGAAGCACTGCTCACCAGGCTCTTTCCTGGGGGTCGCTGAGGACGTCGTACGCTGCCTGGATTAACTTGAACTGCTCTGCCGCTTCCTCCGCGTTCTCTAGGTTTTTATCTATAAAACAATTCAGCGACACTGTGAACTCAAGGCCCGGCAGCAGTTTACCGACAGCGAATACCCACACGCCGCCCGGACCGTCTCCCGCAGGCCCCGCCACACGACGGCCACAAACGACCGAAGCCACCCGCGAGAAGGGGCCTCTCCCCGCGCAGACAGCGGCAAGCGAGGCCGGGACAGGCCGAGCCCTCCCCTGGGGCCTGCGTGCGAGCATCGCGGCCGTACCCGGGTGCCAGCGCAGCGCCAGCCGGCGGTACGCCCGCTTCAGATCCTCCTCGGCGGCGTCGCGCTTCACTCCCAGCACCTCGTAGTGACACTTCATGGCGGCAGCTCAGTGGGGTGGGAAGCGCCGGCCGGCGCGGACGGGACAGCGGGTAGAGGCGGGGCCGGGGGAGCTGGCATCACAGCACCCGCCCCCACCGGGAGGAGCGAGCGGGCTGGGGTGGGGCCGGGTAGGAGAAGAGGCTGGGAAGGGGGAGGCAGGGGGGGGCAGGGCTCGGAGTGTGTACCCGGGTTATCAGCGGGGGCTGTCTGGTCATCCGGACTGCCGTGGGGGGCTGCGGCCTTACGGTCACCCGTTGTCACATCAAGTGCCCTGTGCTAGCATTTCAGTGAATCACAGAATCAAGACAGGTTGGAAAAGACCTTTAAGATCATTAAGTCCAACCATTTATTACCCCAGGACTGCCCGACTCCACCACTAAACCATGGCACTGAGGGACTTATCACGGATGACACGGCAACAATCTCATCACGGATGGGATTCCATCAGTGCTCTGGGCAGCCTGTTCCAATGCCTGATCACCCTCTCTGTGAAGAAATGTTTCCTAATATCCAATCTAAACCTCCCTTGGTGCAGCTTGATGCTGTTACCTCTTGTCCTACTGCTTGTTACCTGGGAGAAGAGACCGACCACACCTCACTACAACCTCCTTTCAGGCAGTTGTAGAGAGCGATAAGGTCACCTCTGAGCCTTC